>NC_085846.1:0-225000 GCF_035594765.1 Anolis carolinensis | reverse complement strand
AGTGTCTCTTCGTTCTGCGCTCCACTGCTTCCATCCAACGACTGCTGCGCTGCAAATACTCTGACACATACCCACGTCATCACCAAAACGCCTGGAGGGCCGAAGTTTGCCCATGCCGGGTGTAGATGCACCCCTACCTCTCAGAAATAACTCTATGCCACCTTTCTTCGTAAGTTTTTTTGTAAAGCAAAGAATCAATGACTAAGCCAATAATAAAGGACAATATCTCTCTTTTTTTAGGGTCTCTCCCCATTATTACAGATAAAGAGGCTGATTCAATATTGGGGGTTTTTTTGTATCACCCTCTTTCGTTTATATAGATTGGGAAACGCAAAGATGGAAGTCACTTTTATCATTTTTATTATATCCCTTTTTTTCTTTTTTTACATATTATCTATATCTATAAAAGAGTGATGGCATCATGGCGACCCACAAAACAACAAAACTACAGGCCCCCCCAACCTCAAAATTTGACAACACAACCCATCATCCATGCCTCTAGGTTGATACAACAAAAAGAAAAGAAAAATAAAGTCCTAATTAGAGAGAGAGGAATAATGGCTTTTTTCCAATTGCTGCCAGTTAGAAGGCTAAGCTCCTCCAACTTGGTCTCCTAGCAACCCAATAAAAAATAATAAAAAACACTAAAAAATTAATACAATAAAATACTATAATAACAGAAAATAACTAAAAGTAATACAAGAAAATAATAAAATATAATAAATAAAAAGATAACTTACAATAAAATTAATTAAAAAATACAAATAATGTCAAATAAAAATTACACAACAATTTTTAACCAATACCACCACCACTTTGCCACAGCAACGCGTGGCCGGGCACAGCTAGTGTGTGTGTGTGTGTGTGTATATATATATATATATATATATATATATATATATATATATATATATTCTTTTTTCTCTTTCTTCTTCTCTTCTTTTTTCTTCTTCACTTTTCTGTCAAAAATCATTGTTCTCACTCTTTCGTTGTTACTTAACTATTATATAAACCAATAAAAATATATATTAAAAAAAAAAAGAAATAACTCTATGCATTTCCCAGCTCAGCCATGGAAGCCTGGGGCGGGTCACACTCTCTCAGCCGCAGAGGAAAGCCAAGACAGGCTGCTCCCAAAGCAATCTCTCCTTAATAGGTCACAGATAGAAATATGCGGGCTGTTGCATGTTTTTGGGGAGGGTTTCTGACCTTCTTTCCCCCCCTTTGCCCCCCAGCAGATCCCCCGCTCTCCGCCTGCCTCTCGGGGGGCCGGCCCTGCCGCTGGTTCGGAGGGACCCCCGCCCACAAAGAGGGACCGGAGAAGGTAAGAGACGGGAACGTCTAGGTGGGAACTGGGGTCCAAGGGGCTCTTTGATTGTAGGTGAACTATAAGTCCCAGCAACTACTGTGATCGAGGTGACCACCCTCCCCCCCCCCCCCAGGACTTTGTAAAAGATAGTTCAAAAGTCAAGACTTTATGTTCTATATTCCATATATTTATAGTAGAAGGTGATTGAGACTTTTTACTGGAGTTTACTGTGGATTATCCCTGCATTCTGAGGCAAGAGATAACAACTTCATGAATTGTAAAATCATGCTGCTAAAACTCCACTTCTATGACTTTCCATATTGGGTTCCCCAGATGTTATGAACTTCGTTCTTATCAAATGTTTTCAATTGTTTATATCATTCATGATTCCCCTTTATGCAATGTAACTCACTTTTATGGATTCTCCCTTATTTCCATGAAATCTATCTATCTGCCTATATGTATTTGTACTCTTTAGGATCCCCGGAAAATATGTATTTTTCCCAGCAGGGTTTAT
The DNA here is from genome assembly GCF_035594765.1 of Anolis carolinensis. NCBI lineage: Eukaryota > Metazoa > Chordata > Lepidosauria > Squamata > Anolidae > Anolis > Anolis carolinensis. Next base: position 223,174 of record NC_085846.1, on the reverse strand, counting down.
ATTCCAACTTTATTTTATTTTTCATTTTATTTCATATAATTGTCAAATCATGAAATCAAATAGGAAATATTTTGACCCCAACCTGAACCCCAGATCCTATGACCCAGGCTTCCCTTCCCAAAAACAAAAGGATAATCTGCCACAGCTTAACCCAATCTAATTCAAATTGCATGGACAATATAAGGCTTGAGTCACCGAATTTCGGAGTGTTGACCTAAAGGTGATTCGCCCCCAAGGCAAACATTGTCATATCTCATCCTAAGGAAATTCCAGGACACCTCAGGAAGGCGCCCTGCAGAGCCTGTCAATTATGGCTCATCACCACCCATCACCACTTCCCCCCCTGACACCCCAAGGCATATCTGAAATCTGTATACGTGACAGGAACCCTTGATTGCTGTCATTAATCCCTTTAGAAATCGGCCGGACAGGAATTAATCCGATCTTTCCTGCCCTGTCACTTCATTGTTCCAATAACTCCCGCCTTCCCCTTCCTGATTGGCCCGGGTAGAGACAAAAAGCAGCTTCCTATTGGGCCAACAGAGCAAGGCGGGAAACGAAAGCCCGCCTCGTTCAACCTTCTAGCCTATCAACGATCAGATGGGCGGGGGAGCGGGGCGGGAAATTCAACTCCCAAATGTCAAGGTCTATTTTCCCCAAACTACACCCGTGTTCACATTTGGGCATAGTGAATATTGGTGCCAAGTTTGATCTGTCATTGTTTGAGTCCAACGGTGCTCTATGGATGTAGGTGAACTACAACTCCCAAACTCAAGGTCAAGGCTCACCAAACCCTTCCAGTATTTTCTGTAGGTCATGGGAGTTCTGTGCCAATTTTGGTTCAGTTCCATCGCTGGTGGAATTCAGAATACTCAGGGGTCCCCAAACTAAGGCCCGGGGGCCAGATGCGGCCCTCCGAGGTCATTGACCCGGCCCCCGACCTCAGTTTTATAATATAATATATTGTATATACATATAATATTAATAATATTATAATGTAATGCAATATAACACTAATAATAATACCATATAATAATATCAATTATATATTCTATATTACATATAATATTACTAATAATATTACAGTATAGTGGTATAGTTCAATATAGTAATATATAATGCTAATATTGTGCTATGCTAATAATATAATATATTGTATGTACATATAATATTGATAATAATATTATAATGTAGTACAATATAACACTAATAATAATACCATATAATAATATTAATTATATATTCTATATTACATATAATATTACTAATAATATTACAGTATAGTGGTATAGTTCAATATAGTAATATATAATGCTAATATTGTGCTATGCTAATAATAAAATATATTGTATGTACATATAATATTGATAATAATATTATAATGTAATACAATATAACACTAATAATACCATATAATAATATCAATTATATATTCTATATTACATATAATATTACTAATAATATTACAGTATAGTGGTATAGTTCAATATAGTAATATATAATGCTAATATTGTGCTATGCTAATAATATAATATATTGTATGTACATATAATATTGATAATATTATAATGTAGTACAATATAACACTAATAATAATACCATATAATAATATTAATTATATATTCTATATTACATATAATATTACTAATAATATTACAGTATAGTGGTATAGTTCAATATAGTAATATATAATGCTAATATTGTGCTATGCTAATAATAAAATATATTGTATGTACATATAATATTGATAATAATATTATAATGTAATACAATATAACACTAATAATACCATATAATAATATTAATTATATATTCTATATTACATATAATATTACTAATAATATTACAGTATAGTGGTATAGTTCAATATAGTAATATATAATGCTAATATTGTGCTATGCTAATAATATAATATATTGTATGTACATATAATATTGATAATAATATTATAATGTAATACAATATAACACTAATAATAATACCATATAATAATATTAATTATATATTCTATGTTACATATAATATTACTAATAATATTACAGTATAGTGGTATAGTTCAATATAGTAATATATAATGCTAATATTGTGCTATGCTAATAATATAATATATTGTATGTACATATAATATTGATAATAATATTATAATGTAATACAATATAACACTAATAATAATACCATATAATAATATCAATTATATATTCTATATTACATATAATATTACTAATAATATTACAGTATAGTGGTATAGTTCAACATAGTAATATATAATGCTAATATTGTGCTATGCTAATAATAAAATATATTGTATGTACATATAATTTGTAAGCCACTCTGAGTCCCCTTTGGGGTGAGAAGGGTGTGATACAAATGTAGTAAATAAATGCAGTAAATAAATAAATAATAAATAAATACATTTTAGACTTAGGCTCGCCCAAAGTCTGAAATGACTTGAAGGCACACAACAACAACAACAACAACAACAACAATCCTAATTCACTTGAAATAGGTGGGAACTGGGGTTCAGGATGCTCTTTGATTGTAGGTGAACTATAAGTCCCAGTAACTACATCTCCCAAATGTCAAGGTCTATTTTCCCCAAACTACACCCGTGTTCATCTTTGGGCATAGTGAGTATTGGTGCCAAGTTTGATCTGTCATTGTTTGAGTCCACGGTGCTCTCTGGATGTAAGTAAACCACAACTCCCAAACTCAAGGTTAGTGCCCACCAAACCCTTCCAGTATTTTCTGTTGGTCGTGGGAGTTCTGTCTGCCGAATTTGGTTCAGTTCCATTGTTGGTGGAATGCTCTTTGGTTGTACGTGAACTATAAATCCCAGCAACTGTCGCACCTCAGCGTTGGTTCACGTGGATCTAACACACAAACTCCACCACAGCAGGCTTGGGTCTTTTCAGTTTATTGAAGAAAGATAGCAAACCTTATTAAAAAGCAGAGAAATAAGTAAAAACCAATTGCAAGTGCAATCCTTAAACACAGTTCAAGAATTCCGTAGATATTAGTCCAAAATCCATTAGCCCAGGCTGTGGCACAGGCGGGAGAGCAAGCCAGCTGCAATTAACTGCAATGAATCACTCTGACCAGGAGGTCATGAGTTCGAGGCCGCTCGGAGCCTATGTTTGTTTGTCTTTGTTCTATGTTAAAAGGCATTGAATGTTTGCCTATGTGCGTAATGTGATCCGCCCTGAGTCCCCTTCGGGGTGAGAAAGAAGGGCGGAATATAAATGCTATAAATAAATAAATAAAATCGAGAAATAGCACAATAAATCCAAGGTAACATGAATACATGAGCTTCAAAAGTAATCCAAACACAGATTCAAGGCTTGAACAAAGCAAGAGTTGCTTCTCCAAAAGCGAGGTTGCTCTGACTAAAATCTCTACCCCAAACATCTACTTTAAACCCTCCTTGCAACTGAAAAACATGTTCCTTTGAGCTCTCGCCCCACGCTTGCCTTCGATTCTCACAGACCTCTGTTTTTAATTTCAGCCTGGAATCCCTATCTAACACAAACTCATCCTCTTCGCTCCCATCTGCATTCTGTTGACAATTCTCAGATTCAAGTGAAAGGTCATCCTTTCACAAACTTTGGTAGCATCTCTGCTAGACTCAGAGGCATCCACAGACCTCTGTCTTTCTAAGCTATCAACACTTTCCGAATCCACCTGCACTTCAGAAACATCAACATTCCCAGGGACAGACTGCTGTTCGAACTGCATTTCAGAAACGTCCACATTCCCAGGGACATCCCCAAATCCCTTTTCTTCATCATCAGGCTGAACCACAATAACAATTCTGTAATGAAGTGTGAATTTTTTAGTTTACAGATGTCATGTTTAATTGTGTTTTAAAAGAGTCAATATTTCAGCTACTCTGCACTCATGAGTTGGTTGCCATGGAGAAGTGAGCGGAGCCAACTGCCGTTTTGGTGGAGAAGTGCAGGTTTGAAAAAGAAGCAGTTAGTCTGTGCCCTGATGAGGTACAGGGAAGACTGACCCTCAGTTGAAGGGATCAGGGAGACTCAAATGCTTATTTTTGAGTCAATTTAAAATAAGTTTGGTGACTTATTTTAAGGTTGTCTGTGCCCTGATGAGGTACAGTGAAGATTGACCCTCAGTTGAAGGCATCAGGAAACTCAAATGCTTATTTTTGAGTCAATTTAAAATAAGTTTGGTGACTTATTTTAAGGTTGTCTGTGCCCTGATGAGGTACAGGGAAGACTGACCCTCAGTTGAAGGGATCAGGGAGACTCAAATGCTTATTTTTGAGTCAATTTAAAATAAGTTTGGTGACTTATTTTAAGGTAGTCTGTGCCCTGACAAGGTACAGTGAAGACTGACCCTCAGTTGAAGGGATCAGGGAGACTCAAATGCTTATTTTTGAGTCAATTTAAAATAAGTTTGGTGACTTATTTTAAGGTAGTCTGTGCCCTGACAAGGTACAGTGAAGACTGACCCTCAGTTGAAGGGATCAGGGAGACTCAAATGCTTATTTTTGAGTCAATTTAAAATAAGTTTGGTGACTTATTTTAAGGTTGTCTGTGCCCTGATGAGGTACAGGGAAGACTGACCCTCAGTTGAAGGGATCAGGGAGACTCAAATGCTTATTTTTGAGTCAATTTAAAATAAGTTTGGTGACTTATTATAAGGTAGTCTGTGCCCTGATGAGGTACAGGGAAGACTGACCCTCAGTTGAAGGGATCAGGGAGACTCAAATGCTTATTTTTGAGTCAATTTAAAATAGGTTTGGTGACTTATTTTAAGGTTGTCTGTGCCCTGATGAGGTACAGGGAAGACTGACCCTCAGTTGAAGGGATCAGGGAGACTCAAATGCTTATTTTTGAGTCAATTTAAAATAAGTTTGGTGACTTATTTTAAGGTTGTCTGTGCCCTGATGAGGTACAGGGAAGACTGACCCTCAGTTGAAGGGATCAGGGAGACTCAAATGCTTATTTTTGAGTCAATTTAAAATATGTTTGGTGACTTATTTTAAGGTTGTCTGTGCCCTGATGAGGTACAGGGAAGACTGACCCTCAGTTGAAGGGATCAGGGAGACTCAAATGCTTATTTTTGAGTCAATTTAAAATAAGTTTGGTGACTTATTTTAAGGTAGTCTGTGCCCTGACAAGGTACAGTGAAGACTGACCCTCAGTTGAAGGGATCAGAGAGACTCAGATGCTTATTTTTGAGTCAATTTAAAATAAGTTTGGTGACTTATTTTAAGGTTGTCTGTGTCCTGATGAGGTACAGTGAAGACTGACCCTCAGTTGAAGGGATCAGGGAGACTCAAATGCTTATTTTTGAGTCAATTTAAAATATGTTTGGTGACTTATTTTAAGGTAGTCTGTGCCCTGATGAGGTACAGCGAAGACTGACCCTCAGTTGAAGGGATCAGGGAGACTCAAATGCTTATTTTTGAGTCAATTTAAAATATGTTTGGTGACTTATTTTAAGGTAGTCTGTGCCCTGATGAGGTACAGCGAAGACTGACCCTCAGTTGAAGGGATCAGAGAGACTCAGATGCTTATTTTTGAGTCAATTTAAAATAAGTTTGGTGACTTATTTTAAGGTTGTCTGTGCCCTGATGAGGTACAGTGAAGATTGACCCTCAGTTGAAGGCATCAGGAAACTCAAATGCTTATTTTTGAGTCAATTTAACATAAGTTTGGTGACTTGTTTTAAGGTAGTCTGTGCCCTGACAAGGTACAGTGAAGACTGACCCTCAGTTGAAGGGATCAGAGAGACTCAGATGCTTATTTTTGAGTCAATTTAAAATAAGTTTGGTGACTTATTTTAAGGTTGTCTGTGTCCTGATGAGGTACAGTGAAGACTGACCCTCAGTTGAAGGGATCAGGGAGACTCAAATGCTTATTTTTGAGTCAATTTAAAATATGTTTGGTGACTTATTTTAAGGTAGTCTGTGCCCTGATGAGGTACAGCGAAGACTGACCCTCAGTTGAAGGGATCAGAGAGACTCAGATGCTTATTTTTGAGTCAATTTAAAATAAGTTTGGTGACTTATTTTAAGGTTGTCTGTGCCCTGATGAGGTACAGTGAAGATTGACCCTCAGTTGAAGGCATCAGGAAACTCAAATGCTTATTTTTGAGTCAATTTAAAATAAGTTTGGTGACTTGTTTTAAGGTAGTCTGTGCCCTGACAAGGTACAGTGAAGACTGACCCTCAGTTGAAGGGATCAGAGAGACTCAGATGCTTATTTTTGAGTCAATTTAAAATAAGTTTGGTGACTTATTTTAAGGTAGTCTGTCTCCTGATGAGGAACAGATAATCTGTGATTATAATTCATAGGGTGACTGCAGTTTAGAGTAGTAAAGAAAGAAGTGACATTTTAAGAGTTTGAAACACCTCATTCTAGCTTTGCAACTGTTAACCAAAATGCCTCTAAAGAGAAAGTTACTGTAACCATTAAGCTTTGTGCCAGAATAAACGTGTTATTGTTCTTTTAAACATCGCAGCTTCTGTCATATATATATTGCCATCAAAAACAAACAAGAAGAAAGAAGAAAAACAAAATTTAAAAGGTCTCCTCTCTAAGTAGCTAGTGGCTACATCTTCCCATAGTGGTGGCAAGCATGGATAATCCCCTTTACATCTGGTGGCCACATTATAAACATCTTTACAATTGGTGGCAGCAGTTATAATATAATGATATAAATTAAATAAACATTCCGACGTCTCTCTTCTCCACAAATTCCAACTCCCAAATGACAAAGTCAATCCCCCCCCCCCCCAATGCAACCCCACCAGGATTCAAATTTGGGCATATCGGGTATTTGTGCCAAATTTGGCCCAGTGAATGAAAATACATCCTGCATATCAGATATTTACATGACGATTCATAACAGTTGCAAAATGACAGTGATGAAGTAGCAACAAAAATAATTTTATGGTTGGGCGTCACTAGCACATGAGGAACTTATATTAAGGGGTCCCGGCATTAGGAAAGTTGAGAGCCACTGGATTAAGGAACCTATATAGAACCTAGACCGCAATACTTTGAGGATCCTGCCTGGCAAGGAGTACTAACCATTAATAGCCAAAGGTTCCAGATTGAAAACAGCCAAAGACAAGGACAGAGTTTTATTGTTCTTGATGGAGTACTTCCTCATTCCTTTCCACATGCTGCTGGATGTTTTTATGGTGCCATAAATTCGTTAAATTAGCCTCCCCACATAAAGCGATACCTACATTTCCTACTTGAGAGATGCAACTATCTTTCGAGCTGCTTAGGTCAACAGTGAGCTAGGCTATTAATGGTTGGGAACTCAATCTGACCAGGGCTGGCTTCGAACTCATGACCTTTTGGTCAGTAGATTTATTACATCGGGTTACTAACCAGCTGCACCACAGCCCAGCCCTTTTTGTTTCTCCTCTGCCCACAGCTGCTGCTGCCACCTGTTCCCACCCCCACAAAGGCGCACGATGCTCCCCAAGAAGCGCACGAGGCTCCGTCCGCACCGCCCGTCTGCACCCCATCCCTGCAGGGCTCCGGGTTCCGCATCCAGGACATGCAGAGCGCCTTCCTGGCCAGCCTCACGCCGGACGGAGAGGTCCTCCTCCAGGAATACCTCCAGGGATGGAAGGAGCTCATCAAGTAAGTCGCGAAGGCACCTCTCCCCTCCCAAACGCCCTCCAGGCATGTCATGCTGCAGCTTAAAAGGCCAATGTGATCCAAAGGAGTCTAGTGTCCAGGCAGATCAGGCATGAAACTGAAGGGGATGGTGACATGGGTATGCAGATGATCCCTTGATCCACGTAAGTGTCCGGTTCCAAGAGGACCAAGGCATGGGCCAACTTTGTCCCTCCAGGTGTTTTGGACTCCAACTCCCACAATTCCTAACAGCCGGTAGTTAGGAATTGTGGGAGTTGGAGTCCAAAACACCTGGAGGGACAAAGTTGGTCCATTGTCCAGTTGGGTGGACCTTCCCTGGTCACTTTCCTGCTAGGCCTTCCAGGCCAAGCAGAAAAGCTTGGGACTAGGACTTCCCTCCATCTGGAGTCCAGGCAGACTGTGGTCAACTGGAGGAGGCCGAGATGGCCAAAGCCTGCAGGGTGTCCAGTCCCCAGCAGAGAGAGTGGCCCTGGTGGGCTTCCTGGCTATTGACCACTTGCTGGACCGTGGCTTGTCCCGAGTCCGTGGGCTTCATGCTTGCCTTCGCTTTCTCCTTCCCTTTCCCTTCTCCTCCTCTTCACTTTTTCTTCCCTTCTCCTTCCCTTCTTCTTTTCTTCTCCTTCTCCTGCCTTCTTCTCCTCCTTCTTTCCTTCTCTTATCCTTTCCTTCTTGTTCTCATTCTCTTCCCTTTTTCTTCTCATTCCCTTCCCATCTCCTCCTTTTCTTCTCTTCCATTCTTCCCCTTCTCTTCTTCTTTTCCTTCCCTTCTCCTTCCCGTCTTCTCTTCTTTTCCTTCCCTTTCCCTTCCCTTCTTCTTCTCTTTCCTTCTCCTTCTCTTCCCTCTTCCTTCCCCTACTTTTTCTCCCTCCTTTTCTTCCCTTCTTCTCCTTTCCTTCTTTTCTTCTCCTTCTCCTTCCCTTTTTATTCTCCTTCCCTTCTTCTTCTGATCTTGTTCTCCTTCTCGTCTTCTCCTTCTTCTTTCCTTCTTCTTCCCTTCTACTCCTCCTTCCCTTCCCTTCCTTTCCTTTCTCTTCTCCTACACTCTTTCTTTCTCCTTCTCCATCTCATTATTATTGTATTATTATTATTTTCTCCTTCCCTTCTCCTTCTACTTTCCTCCCCCTTCTCCTTCCCTTCTTCCTCTTCCCTCCCTTCTTCTCTTCTCTTTCTCCTTCTCCGTTTCCATTACATCATCATCATCATCATTATTATTATTATATTATGACACAGCAAACAAGATAGATATGCTGGATTTCGTTTCACAAAATCACAAGTCGAACACTTCCCAAGTGTCTAGGACTGTGTGATGTATTTTCGGATGATGCGCGCAGATTCCAGTCGGGTGGCCTTTTGCAGTTGGCAGATCGTGATTTTGTCAATGTCTACTGTTTCCAAATGCCGGCTGAGATCTTTTGGCACGGCACCCAGTGTGCCCATCACCACCGGGACCACCTGCACTGGTTTCTGCCAGAGTCTTTGCAGTTCAATGTTGAGGTCCTGAGAGCGGCTGAGTTTTTCCTGTTGTTTTTCGTCAATGCGACTGTCACCTGGGATGGCAACATCAATGATCCAAACCTTTTTCTTTTCCACAACTGTGATGTCTGGTGTGTTGTGTTCCAGAACTTTGTCAGTCTGGATTCGGAAGTCCCACAGTATCTTTGCGTGCTCATTTTCCAATACTTTTGCAGGTTTGTGATCCCACCAGTTCTTTGCTGCTGGGAGGTGGTACTTGAGGCATAGGTTCCAAAGAATCATTTGGGCCACATAGTTGTGCCTCTGTTTGTAGTCTGTCTGTGTGATTTTCTTACAGCAGCTGAGGATATGATCCATGGTTTCATCGGTTTCCTTGCACAGTCTGCATTTTGGGTCATCAGCTGATTTTTCAATCTTGGCCTGAATTGCATTTGTTCTGATGTCTTGCTCCTGGGCTGCAAGGATCAGGCCTTCTGTCTCCTTCTTCAGGGTCCCATTCGTGAGCCAGAGCCAGGTCTTCTCCTTATCAGCTTTTCCTTCAATTTTGTCAAGGAACTTTCCATGCAGTGTTTTGTTGTGCCAGCTGTCAGCTCTAGTTTGTAGTGCGGTTTTCTTGTACTGACTCTTTGTCTGCTGTGCTTTGAGAAGTTTCTGATTTTTGACTTCAATCAAAGCAGGTTCTTCACTTTGCTTTACATATTCTGCCAGGGCATGTTCTTCTTCTTTGACTGCTTGTTTTACTTGTAGGAGTCCTCTGCCCCCTGATCTTCTAGGCAGATACAGCCGGTCAACATCACTGTGAGGGTGCAGTGAATGATGAATGGTCATGAGTTTTCTTGTTTTTCTGTCCAAATTGTCCAGTTCCATCTGTGTCCAGTTTATGATGCCAGCAGTATATCTTATGACAGGTATGGCCCAGGTGTTTATGGCCTTGATGGTGTTGCCTCCATTGAGCTTGCTTTGGAGAATTTTTCTGACCCTTTGTGTGTATTCTTTGCTGACCAGTTTTCACATGTTCATGCTTGATGTTGTCCAGCTGTAATATGCCCAGATATTTATAGGCCTCTGGCTGGTGACACCTTATTGTTTGGCCATTGGGCATATTTATGCCCTCACTTTCAATGATTTTTCCCTTCTTCAATGCCACTGTCGAACATTTGTCCAAACCAAACTCCATGCTGATATCAGTGCTAAAAATTCGGACAGTGTTAGTCAGAGACTGAATTTCAGTTTCCGTTTTCCCATATAGCTTCAGGTCATCCATGTACATCAAATGTGAAATTTTGTGAGATTTCTTAGATGTTTGATAGCCGAGATTTGTTTTTTGTAAGATTGTTGACAGAGGGATCATGGCAATAATGAAAAGCGGAGGGGACAGTGAATCTCCCTGGAAAATTCCTCTCCTGATGTTGACAAGTCCATAGCTTTCGTTTACAACAAACAGTTCAGTTTTCCAGTGCTCCATCATGTTTTCAATGAAGGTGCCAACGTTTTTACTAATCCCGATGGCGTCCAGGCACTTGATGATCCAGGTGTGTGGGAGTGAGTCAAAGGCCTTTTTGTAGTCAATCCACGTCATTATTATTATTATTATTATTATTATCATTATCATTATTGTCTTCTCCATCCCCATCCCTTCCTTCCTTCTTGGCAGGTTCATGGACTCTCTGGGCACGGCCTTTGGCCTGATTTCCCGGGAGACGTGGAGCAAGATCTCGGTCCTGGAGCAGCACCGGGCGGGCCGGCACGGGTCGCACTACCGCTCCGTGCAGGCCATGGTGGCCTACGAGCTGGGCCGGGGCCTGGTGGACTTTGGCCGGTCCCAGCCGCGGCCCGCTGCCCGCTTGCCCTCCGGCTGCCGGACGCTGCTGCGGCTCCACCGGGCCCTGAAGTGGCTGGAGCTCTTCCTGCACAAGCTGGGGGGCGGGGAGGGCGGGGAGGGGTCCCGGGAGGCCTCCCAGATGTGCGCGGAGGCCTACCAGGCGGCCCTGGCCCCTTTCCACAGCTGGTGGGTGCGGCAGGCGGCCTCCCTGGCCTTCCTGGCCATGCCCTCCCGCCAGGAGCTCCTGAGCAACATCTGCGCCAACGAGGGGCCGCGCCAGGCCCGGGGGGTCCTCCGCCACACCGTCCGCAGCATCGCCCGCGTCTACAACGCCACCCAGGTGGTCTACGCCGGACGAGGGATGCTGGACCTGCCCTGAAGGCAGGCACGTGGGAACCCTCCGAGTTGCAGTCTTACAAGAGGGAGGGATAGCCACACTCGGGGCCAACTTCGGCCCTCCCTCCAGGTGTTTTGGACTTCAACTCCCACAATTCCTAATAGTCGTTGAGACAATTCCTTCTCCTGCCCTTCTCCGTGGAAGGCGTAAAACTGAAGGAGATGATGACGTGGGTGTGCAGATGATCCCTTGATGGACTAAATGTTTAGTTCCAAGAAGACAAAGGCATGGGCCAACTTCGGCCCTCCCTCCAGGTGTTTTGGACTCCAACTCCCACAATTCCCAGCAGCTGGTTTTTTTGTGTGTGTGTGTCAGGAGCAACCTTTTGGAGTAAGAGAATTGGCTGTCTGCAAGGACGTTGCCCAGAAGACGCCCGGATGTTGGTTTTTTTGTTTGATGTTTTACCATCCTTGTGGGAGGCTTCTCTCATGTCCCCGCATGGAGCTGGAGCTGACAGAGGGAGCTCATCCGCGCTCTCCCCGGGTGGGATTCGACCTGGCAGCCTTCAGGTCAGCAGCCCAACCTTCAAGTCACGAGGCTTTAATCCACTACGCCACCTGAGGCTCCTTCAGCAACTCCTTCTCCTTCTCCTCCTTCCCTTCTATCTTTTCTGTGGAGGGAGCAAAACTGAAGGGGATGATGCAGATGATCCCTTGATTGGCATTTATCAGCTGTTAGGAATGGGAGTTGCAGTCCAAAACACCTGGAGGGAGGGCTGAAGTTGGCCAGTGCCTGCTCTAGAATGACAATAATAATAATAATAATAATAATAATAATAATAATAATAATAATATGATGGAGAAAGAGAAGGAGAAGGGAGGGAGCAGAAGAAAGAGAAGGGAAGAGAAGGAAAAGGGGAGGAAGGAGAAGGAGAATGGAAGAGAGGAAGGGAAACAGGAGAAGAAGAAGGGAAGGGAAGGAGAAGGGAAGGAGAAGGAATTGTCCTACTGGCAGTTAGGAATTGTGGGAGTTGAAGACCAAAACATTTGGAGGGAGGGCCGAAGTTGGCCTGTGCCTTTCCTCTTGGAACTGGACATTTAAGTCAATCAAGGAATCATCTGCATACACATGTCATCATCTCCTTCAGTTTAATGCCATCCATGGAGAAGAGAAGGAAAGGAGAAGAAGGGAAGGAAAAGAAGAAGGGAAGGAGAAGGGAAGAAGAAGGGATGGGAGGGAGGAGAAAAAATTGCCCTACCAGCTGTTAGGAATGGGAGTTGCAGTCCAAAACACCTGGAGGGAGGGCCGAAGTTGGCCCAGGCCTGCTCTAGAATGAATGGCACTACTTTAATTGCCATGTCCCAATGCTGTGACATCCTGCAGAGTTATACTCTTGCGAGGTCTTGAGCCTTCCTTGCCAAAGAGTGCAACATGGCCATTCCTTGTATTGCATTGCATGGCGGTTCCAACTGCATTAATTCCACAGCGGAGATGCACCTGCAGTTGTCCAGCACAATTGGTTCGTTCCTGTCCTGCACGAGAAATAACGGACTTCCAGAGCCGGCCCTAGGTAATTTTCAAGTGTAGGCGAACAGAATTTTGGAGCCCCCCTCCCCCCCCCCCCGCCAAACCAATCACTGAAAAATAAAAGCGTTGGATAAGCAAATATCTTGGATAATAAGGAGGGATTAAGGAAAACCTATTAAACATCAAATTAGGTTATGATTTTACAAATTAAGCACCAAAACATCATGTTTTACAACAAATCAACAGAAAATGCAGTCTCAACTGCGCCCCCGTATGTTTTGCACCCGAAGCGACCGCTTAATTTGCCTCATTGTTGGACCGGCTCTGCGGACTTCCTGCGGCCTGGTTCCCTATTTATTTCTGAAGACAGGAGCCGTGTTGGGTCAAACGCTCTGGAGTTCTGTCTGGCTTTCTCTATACCGACTCCGTGCCTCCCTCTGCCGGTCACTGACCTGCCATTCTCACCCTTCCAGGTGCCTCCATCATTTATGGCTTTGTTTACCTTGTTTCCATCCGCCTTTCTCCCAGGACAAGTTACAGACACATGACCTACAATCACCCGACTTCCTCCCCAGGCCCCTTTTGCACTGCCACACAAATGCAGATCATCTGCTTTGAAGTGGATTAGATGGCAGTGTAGACTCATTTAATCCAGTTCAAAGCAGAGAATGTAGGTCCCATCTCCTTTATTTTTAAAGCTATCGGGGTGAAACTAGCCCACCAAATTCCATAACATTTATGTAAGACAATTTATTAAAAGGGTTCTGGCTCAGGAGGCAAATCCGGCAAAAAACCCAGTCCCGTGAGAGTACGAAAAGCAAAGTTTATTTTCATCATAGCTATGAGAAGGCAGAATAGCATGGTACAGACAAAGGTCTGTACCATGCAAATGGCCACTGCAAAGCATGTCACAGTTAACAAATAATATATATCTTGGCTTATCTAAACTTGACCAATTTCTGATGGTCTTCCTCGCCTTCCACACCTCTTTGGGCACAAGTGTTTACTCCAAGCTGGCTTCTCTGCTCAGAACCTTCTAGAGAAGAGCACCAGCTCACAAGAAGGGAGGGGCACAGAAGGGGCACGGGTCCTTTGCTAAAGGTTTACAATTTACTGACTTATAGTCCCTTCAGTTTCACTTATCCACTAATTTTGGGTGAATTTTCAAAGTTTTAGGGAGGATAGACCTCTCTCCCCGCTATCCCGATTGGGGCTTTTTGAGGCTGATCCCTCCTCTAGTAACGTGTTTATAATCTCGTTGCATACTTCATGTATGTATGTTCTGATATGCAGCTTCCTTTCCTTGCTCTATGTTTTTCCTGAGAAGTTGTGGGCGGGGCTGCAGACCACAGAGCGCAGACTTTGTGAAACTTTGGGCCTGCTCAGATAGCAGGCTTGCAAACACTTGCCTGTTGTTTATTCTAAGAGAGATGTTGTGACCGGATGGCACACAGAAACTATCTCAAACATATATGTAACTGACTGATAAGTTGTGCCCCTGTGTTATACCGAACACATGAAGGTTGTGAGTAAACCAAATATGCTATTTTTACCAAAGTCTACTTTATTTTGTCTCTTGAGTATAAAGAAACATAAAACAAGTTATTTTATGGGAGAGTAGATGTATTTATGGGTACTGAAAAACACTTCTGAAGCACGGCTACCTTTACACACTGGCGTGATCTCCATTTTCCTAACAGATAAGAGACAACAGGTTATTCAGTCTACCAACTGAAGCCAAGTGCCTTGTATAATTTATTTATTTATTATTTATTTATTTGCTACATTTATATGCTGCCCTTCTCACCCCGAAGGGGACTCAGAGTGGCTTACAAATTAAATGTACATACAATATTATATTAGCATAGTACAATACTGGTAATACAATTACTATATTGTACTATATCAATATATTGTAATATTATTAGTAATATTACATGTAAAATATAATATATAATTAATATTATTATATTGTATTATTAGTATTAGGGTTTAATTATAATTAAATAATTATAATTACATTTGGTTATATACCACTTGGGAAGATTCTACTCAAACGGGTTTTTGGCTCCTCTCTAAAACAACAACAACAACAACAATTTTTGTACCCCGCCTCCATCTCCCCGAAGGGACTCGGGGCGGCTAATATGGGGCCAGGCCCAGGTAAACACACCAAAACAGGACAAAATACATACATCAGGTTATGAATACCATTTTCTAAAAGGCTATGATCTCTAAAAGGTTATGCTTTTCTAAACTTTTTGACATTCATTGCGTTAGTTTTGGCCAATGAGCTCTCTAATCTGTGGACCCTGATCCTGTATAATAATAATAATAATAATAATAATAATAATAATAACAACAATAATAACTGTATTTTTCTATCCTGCCTCCATCTGCCTGCAGGAACTCAGGGCGGCTAACATGGGGCCAAGCCCAAAGAATAAATAATGTGCAAAATAAAATACAGTAGAGTCTCACTTATCCAAGCCTCGCTTATCCAAGCCTCTGGATAATCCAAGCCATTTTTGTAGTCAATGTTTTCAATATATCATGATATTTTGGTGCTAAATTCGTAAATACAATAATTACAACATAGCATTACTGCATATTGAACTACTTTTTCTGCCAAATTTAGTAATAATAATAATAATAATAATAATAATAATAATAATAATAATAACTTTATTTTTATACCCCGCCCCATCTCCCCGAAGGGACTCGGGGCGGCTTACATGGGGCCAGGCCCGATAAAACAAACAAAACAGTAACAAAGCAATAAAACAATTATCCCAGTAAAAAACATCAACATCAATAAAAACAATCATTAAAATCAACAAGCAGGATACAGTGTTAAAAACAGGAGACTAATGTTATACAAATTTGTTGTATAACATGAAGTTTTTGGAGCTTAATTTGTAAAATCATAACCTATTTTGATGTTTAATAGGCTTTTCCTTAATCCTTCCTTATTATCCAAGATATTTGCTTATCCAACATTCTGCCGGCCCGTTTAGCTTGGATAAGTGAGACTCTACTGTACATGTAAAAACAACATATTCAACCAAATAAAATGCATTAAAACTAAATTAGTACAATATAATAACAGTAAAAAACATTTAGAATATAAAATGACAACGTAAAAGGACCACCGTTTAGTAATGAAGTTAATAAAATTTGGGGGGGGGGGTCTAGGCAAAGTGCAAAGATATGTATTGTAATGCCATTTGGGAGCGCAAAAGGACAAAGTGCTAAGCATTCTCTAAAAGAATTGGAGTGAGGTAGGGATTCAGGTTGCTTACTATTTATTTATTTGTTTGTTTACTGCATTTATATACCGCTTTTCTCACCCCTGGGGGGGGGGGGGCGACGACTCAAATTGGTTTACAACATATAATAATGGCAAAATCCAATGCCAAACATACATGTGAAAAACATAACAAACAGATCAAATCATGAACAATAAAATATACTTACAGAACAACCCAAATACAGTAGAGTCTCACTTATCCAACATAAACGGGCAGGCAGAACGTTGGATAAACAAATATGTTGGATAATAAGGAGAGATTAAGGAAAAGCCTATTAAACCTCAAATTAGGTTATGATTTTACAAATGAAGCACCAAAACATCATGTTAGACAACAAATTTGACAGAAAAAGTAGTTCAATACGCAGTAATGCTATGTAGTAATAACTGTATTTACGAATTTAGCACCAAAATATCATGATATATTGGAAACATTGACTACAAAAATGCGTTGGATAATCCAGAATGTTGGATAAGTGAGACTCTACTGTATAAACAATAACAATAAACATCATCAGGTGTAGTGTACTTATGGAACAACTCAAAAATAACAAAATTATAAATTGAAATATATATACAGTAGAGTCTCACATGTTGGATAAGTGAATATGTTGGATAATAAGGAGAGATTAAACATAATAATAATACAGTAGAGTCTCACTTATCCAACATAAACGGGCAGGCAGAACGTTGGATAAACAAATATGTTGGATAATAAGGAGAGATTAAGGAAAAGCCTATTAAACATCAAATTAGGTTATGAATTCACAAATTAAGCACCAAAACATCACGTTAGACAACAAATTTGACAGAAAAAGTAGTTCAATACGCAGTAATGCTATGTAGTAATTACTGTATTTACGAATTTAGCACCAAAACATCATGATTTATTGAAAACATTGACTACAAAAATGTGTTGGATAATCCAGAACGTTGGATAATCGAGTCTTTGATAAGCGAGACTCTACTGCAGGGGTCCCCAAACTATGGCCCGGGGGCCGGATGCGGCCCTCCAAGGTCATTTACCTGGCCCCCACCCACAGCTCAGGCTGTGGCGCAAGCTGGTGAGCAGCCAGCTGCAGCCAGCTGAGACCAATCACTCTGACCAAGAGGTCATGAGTTCGAGGCCAGCTCGGAGCCTGCGTTTGTCTTCTGTCTTTGTTCTATGTCAAGGCATTGAATGTTTGCCTTACATGTGTCATGTGATCCTATGCCCAGAGTCCCCTTCGGGGTGAGAAGGGCGGAATATAAATACTGTAAATAAATAAATAATAAGATTTTATATCATTTAAAATAATATAATATATTGTATATACATATAATATTATAATAATATAATGTTATACAATATACTAATAATACCATATAATAATATTAATTATATGATATATATTACATATAATATTACGGTATAGTGGTATAGTTCAATACAGTAATATATAATGCTAATATTGTGCTATGCTACTAATATAATATATTGTTATGTGCACACAGCTGCTGTGAGTCCCCTTCGGGGTAAGAAGGGCGGGATATAAATGTAATAAATAAATGTAGTAAATGAATAAATAAATAATTTTAGACTTAGGCTCGCCCAAAGTCTGAAATGACTTAAAGACACACAACAACAACAACAATCCTAATTAACTTGACTATCTCATTGGCTAGTAGGAGGCCCACACTTCCCATTGAAATCACTATCTCATTGGCCAGAAGCAGGTCCACACTTCCCATTGAAATCCTGATAGGTTTATGTTGGTTACAATTGTTTTCATTTTTAAATATTGTATTGCACTTTCATTGTTGTTGTTGTTGTTTTGCACTACAAATAAGACATGTGCAGTGTGCATAGGAATTTGTTCATTTTTTTTTTCCAAATGATAATTCGGCCCCTCCAGAGTCTGAAGGATTGTGGACCGGCCCTCGGATTAAAAAGTTTGAGGACCCCTGCTCTACTGTATATAAATCAAACATCTAGGACATGTTTACGTACTAATAGTTCTATTATTAGTAAATATTTCAAACATTAAACGTAGCCAGCAGGGAGGATGAGTTCCCCCTCCCTCCCTCCTCCCTCCCAGTTTGGTCCCACCTGCAAACTGGCCCAGCCACCAGTATAAAAAGAGAAGGACGCGCGCCCCTTCCGGACGCAGCGGGAACTGCAGGCACAGAGGGTGCGTGTGTCGTCATCCGCGCCGCTCTCTTTCCCATGCGAAGCCTTTGGGCGTAGCTCCGCCCACCACGCGCAGCCGTAAAGCGGGCATGGCTCGGCAGTTTTGCAGCAGTGCGATCCAAGATGGCGGCGCTAGTGAGAGGAGCATCAGCGATGCCGGGGCCCGGCTTGGGCCTCTCCGGGGGGTGTCCGGACTGGACGGACCGGGCCGAGAGCACCGGGGTGAGCAGGCGGAGCGGGAGGGCCGGGAGGGCGGGCCCGGAAGAGAGGCCTGCTGGCGCTTCTCAGGGCGGGGAAAGGCCAAGGCCCAGGAGCCTCACGGAGGCCTTGCACAGAGGACTCTGTCCATGAATGAGGCGCCCCAGGGAATCTCTAGGCCAGCGGTCCCCAAACTTTTAAAGCCGAGGGCCGGTCCACAATCCTTCAGACTGTGGAGGGGCCGAATTATTATTTGAAAAAACAAATTCCAATGCACACTGCACATGTCTTATTTGTAGTGCAAAAGAACAATAACAATGAAAGAACAATACAATATTTAAAAATGAAAACAATTGTAACCAACAGAAACCTATCAGAAGTGTGGGCCTGCTTCTGGCCAATGAGGTACCGTGTTTCCCCGAAAATAAGACAGTGTCTTATATTATTTTTTGCTCCCAAAGATGTGCTAGGTCTTATTTTCAGGGGATGTCTTATTTTTCCATGAAGAAGAATTCACATTTATTGTTGAACAAAAAAATGAACATTTATTATATACTGTACAGTAGTTGTCATCACAAACCAACATAACCAAACCAGACAAACTATGACTCCTGTCAAGAATTTCTTGTTACTACTGTATAAATATAAATAATATAATCTTTTAATATATTATTACCATTATTTCCATGTACAACTGGTATGTATATTAACCGATCCTGCAATTTCTGGTGTTTTGTTTGGTGGGCGCTGGGCATGCTTCCAAACAAAAACTTTGCTAGGTCTTACTTTTGGGGGAGGCCTTATATTTAGCAATTCAGCAAAACCTCTGCTAGGTCTTATTTTTTGGGGATGTCTTATTTTCGGGGAAACAGGGTAGTCAAGGATTGTTGTTGTGTGCCTTCAAGTCATTTTAGACTTTGGGTGAGCCTAAGTCTAAAATTATTTATTTATTCATTTACTACATTTATTCATTACATTTATATCCTGCCCTTCTCACCCCGAAGAGAACTCAGAGCAGCTGTATATACATACAATATATTATATTATTAGTATATCACAATATTAGCATTATATATTACTATATTGAACTATACCACCATACTGTAATATTATATGTAATATATAACATATAATTAATATTATTATATGGTATTATGATTAGTATTATATTGTATAACATTATAATATTATTATCAATATTATATGTAGATACAATATATTATATTATTAAAATGATATAAAATATTATATTATAAAACTGAGGGCGGGGGCCAGGTAAATGACCTTGGAGGGCCGCATCCGGCCCCCGGGCCTTAGTTTGGTGACCCCTGCTCTAGATGTTTCAACTGTTTTGAAGCATTTTAGCCCCAATAAAGGCTTATGTATGTATCTATCTATCTATCTATCTATCTATATAAATGAGTGATGGCATCATGGCGAACAACAAAACTACAGGCCCCCAACCTCAAAATTTGACAACACAACCCATCATCCACGCCTCTAGGTTGATACAACAAAAAGAAAAGAAAAATAAAGTCCTAATTAGAGGGAAAGGAATAATTATTTTTATCCAATGGCGGCCAGTTAGAGGACTAATCTCTGCCCACTCCTAGCAACCAACTCAGCCCAGGGGACAGGCAGACTTAGGCCTCGGCCTGTTCCACAGATTATCTAATTTGCACTGGATTATATGGCAGTGTAGACTCAAGGCCCTTCCACACAGCTATATAACCCATTTATAATCTTATATTATCTGCTTTGCACTGGATTATCTTGACTCCACACTGCCATATAATCCACTTCAGTGTGCATTTTATACAGCTGTGAAGAAGGGGCCTCATATAATCCACTTTTAAGCAGATAATATAAGATTATCAATATACAGTAGAGTCTCATCCAACATAAACAGGCCGGCAGGATAAGTGAATATGTTGGATAATAAGAAGGGATTCAGGAAAAGCCAATTAAACATCAAATTAGGTAATGATTATACAAATTAAGCACCAAAACATCATATTATACAACAAATTTGACAGAAAAAGTAGTTCCATGCGCAGTAATGCTATGTAGTAATTACAGTAGAGTCTCACTTATCCAACACTCACTTATCCAATGTTCTGGATTATCCAACACATTTTTGTAGTCAATGTTTTCAATATATCATGATATTTTGGTGCTAAATTCGTAAATACAGTAATTACTACATAGTATTAATGCGTAGTGAACTACTTTTTCTATCAAATTTGTTGTATAACATGATGTTTTGGTGCTTAATTTGTAAAATCATAACCTATTTTGATGTTTAATAGGCTTTTCTTAATCTCTCCTTATTATCCAACATATTCGCTTATCCAGCATTCTGCCGGTCCGTTTATGTTGGATAAGTGAGACTCTACTGTAATAGCAAAAACCCTAGAGGCCACCCAGTCCAAGCCCCTTCTGTCTTCCTGCAGAAAAAGTGCAATCAAAGCACCCTCAACAGATGGCCATCCATGCATCCTTTTTAGTAGTAGTAGAAGTAATAATAATAATAATAATAATAATAATAATAATAGAAGCAACCACCCCAGACATGGGGTGAATGGGAGGAGGGTGGAGTGGAGAAGTCCCACTAGAGCCCAGTCATCTTCAAGGTTCTGCTGGGGTTGCTCTGATTCCACCAGATGCTTCCTGGCATAGAGGGCAGTGACAGGAAATACTCGGGAGGGATTCAGAAGGGAGAGAGATAATAATAACTTTATTTTTGTATCCAGTCCCCAAGGGGACTTGGGGCGGCTCACATGGGGCAAGACCCAACAACACAGTTAAAATGGAATTTACATAAAATGCAATTCACAATATAAACAAAATAAAACAACAACATTTCACAATAAAAGTAACACCGACCAGCAACCAATTCGTTTTATCTTCAAGGGTGGGTGGACTAATTGCAGCATAAGGATTTGTTAGTAAGTAAAGTGCGTAAACTTACACACAAAGACACATACACCTTGCAACTTTCCCATCTTCCCTTTCAGACCACCATCATGGCAGTGGAGTTTGACGGAGGGGTCGTCATTGGCGCCGACTCCAGGACCACCACCGGGTGAGTGAGGGGTGGATGAGGCTGTATTATTATTATTATTCTGTTTATTTATACTCTGCTTTTTCTCTCCGCAAAGGAGACTTAAAGCAACCTACATTAAAAACATCCCAGTGCAATTTGAAATTCACAAATATACATACAGTAACACAGAATTAAATATCTGGGTTGATGTGAGTTTTTTGGGCTGTATGTCCATGTTCCAGTAGCATTCTCTCCTGATGTTTCACCTGCATCTGTGGCTAATGGCATTTACAAAAGTTCTGTTGGAAGTGAGTCAACTGGAGTGTATATATATACCTGTGGAGTAATGTCCAGGGTGGGAGGAAGAACTCTCCCTGTTTGAAGCAAGTTTGGATGTTGCAGTTGGCAGGCTTGATTAGCTATGAAGCTGTAAAGTCAAATCAGTGAGGGTATTTGCATAGAGACGGCCTGGCTGTTGAGTCTGGAAGCATTCTTTGTCTTGGTGGTATTAACTGGCACATGATTGTTTGCTGTTTGGAATGGAATTCCCCCATGAAAAAGCAAAATCTGGTTTACCAGTATTTGAAAAAAAACACTAGAATCAAGGCAGTAAATAAATTACATTAGTCAGAAAACGGGAATTCCAGACAGCAAACAATAAAGTGCCAGTTAACCCCTCTCAAACAAAGGCTGTCTCCAATCACAACAGCCAGGCTACATCTCTGCAGGTAACCTCACAGAATGACTAAGCTTCATAATTGCAATATTCACACACTTCAAACAGACAAGGGTTCTTTTTTCCACCCTGGACATTATTCCACAGATAGATAGATAGACACACATACACACACTCCACTTGCCTCATTTCCAACAGACCTCTGAACAAATCTCTGAGGATGCTTGCCACAGATGCAGGTGAAAGATCAGGAGAAAATGCACCTGGAACATAGTCATACAGCCCAAACAACTCACAGCAACCCAGTGATCCTGGCCATGAAAGCCTTCGACGACAGAATTAAATGTTATTGGTATTTTTAAGAATTCAGTTAAAATCCATAAAAACATATTCATACTAAAAGGGGACAAGTTAGACCTGGCTGCTTATGTAAACATGGGATCATAGAAGCCTAGAGTTGGGAGAGACTTCAAGGAAGGCGCCATCCAAGCCCTCCCGACAGAAGGCCATCCAGCCTCTGCTTAGAAATCCCCAGAGAAGGAAGGATAATCAGGTGACCAAGCAATGTATATTCCCCAAAGGCCACCCGGTCCAACCTTTCTCTGCCAGGCGTAAGGACACAATAAAAACCATCCCACCAGATGGCCATCCAGCATTTGTTTAAAGATTCCAACAGACTCCCGGGCGGCAGCAGATTATTCCCCTATTGAACAGCTCTAACCATCAGGAAGTTCTTCCTAAAATTCAGGTTGAATTTGAATCCATGGCTCCACTGTGTCTCAGTCTCCAGAACAGCAGAAAACATAAAAGCGTGTTCCCTTCTCCTCAATGGATCATCCTTTCCAATAGTTAGATCCCTTTCTCTTCTCCAAGCAAAATATCCCCAACAACAGGTACATCAACAGATATTCAGGAACGGGTGGGGGGGGGGGGGGATTCCCTCAGCCTAACCTAATGCTGTCTACCTGCTTCTCACTGAGGACTGCAGACCTGAGCAGTGTGGTTGAATTCGAACAATTGTCTGGATGCTTTACATCTGGTCCGTCCCCTCCTTGAATTGTGGTATGGTGTCAAGGGTGGAGGCCTCATTCTGCCCGCCAAGTTCGGTCCAAACCAGCAAGAGAAATTGTGGGCAACTCCCCACATGGTGCCCTCTCAGCCATTTCGCAGCTTCCTCTGGTGATTCTGGAGTGTCTTGGGGCCTCCTTGTGTACGGGATACAGAGCTGCTGCCCACCCCCTGGCTCCCCTGCTCCACAACGCAGCTCTATGTCTCGGACCTTGAGGCGATGTGTGGGTTCTGTCCTGACAACCCTCCCTGCCTTCTCTTGCAGTTCCTACATTGCCAACCGAGTGACGGATAAACTGACCCAGATCCACGACCACATTTACTGCTGCCGGTCAGGCTCAGCCGCCGACACCCAGGCCATTGCGGACGCCGTCACGTACCAGCTGGGCTTCCACAGGTGAGGAGGAACAGGGACCTCTCTGCCACCCTCAGGACACCAGACCCTGGTGGCCCCCAGAGGCTGGAAGGGAGGCCCTCTTCGCTTTATAAGAGGCATGGGGTTGTGGTAGCGCAGTGGGTTAAACCATTAGTAAAGGGTAAAGGTTTCCCCTGATGTTAAGTCCAGTCATGTCTGACTCTGGTGGTTGGTGCAGCATTGTCCGTAGACACTTCCAAGGTCATGTGGCCAGTGGCATGACTGCATGGAGCGCCGTTACCTTCCCACCAGAGCAGTACCTATTGGTCTACTCACATTTGCATGTTTTCAAACTGCTAGGTTGGCAGAAGCTGGAGCTAGCAGTGGGCGCTCACTTCACTCCCTGGATTTGAACCTGGGACCTTTTGGTCTGCAAATTCAGCAGCTCAGCACTTTAACACACTGAGGCACTGGAGGCTCCAGGGTTAAACCACTAGCTTCAGGAAATTGGCTTTTTTTCGTGTCAGGAGCAACTTGAGTCGCTTCTGGAGTGAGAGAATTGGTCGTCTGCAAGGACGTTGCCCAGGGGACGCCCGGATGTTTTTGATGTTTTTACCATCCTTGTGGATGACCAAGGGTTGTCAGTTCATAGAATCATAGAATCATAGAATCATAGAATAGTAGAGTTGGAAGAGACCACATGGGCCATCTAGTCCAACCCCCTGCTAAGAAGCAGGAAATCACATTCAAAGCACCCCCGACAGATGGCCATCCAGCCTCTGCTTAAAAGCCTCCAAGGAAGGAGCCTCCACCACAGCCCCGGGGAGAGAGTTCCACTGTCGAACAGCTCTCACAGTGAGGAAGTTCTTCCTGATGTTCAGGTGGAATCTCCTTTCCTGTAGTTTGAAGCCATTGTTCCGTGTCCTAGTCTGCAGGGCAGCAGAAAACAAGCCCCCTCCCTCCTCCCTATGACTTCCCCTCACATATTTGTACATGGTGATCATGTCTCCTCTCAGCCTTCTCTTCTGCAGGCTAAACATGCCCAGCTCTTTAAGCCGCTCCTCATAGGGCTTGTTCTCCAGACCCTTAATCATTTTAGTCGCCCTCCTCTGGACGCTTTCCAGCTTGTCAACATCTCCCTTCAACTGTGGTGCCCAAAATTGGACACAGTATTCCAGGTGTGGTCTGACCAAGGCAGAATAGAGGGGGAGCATAACTTCCCTGGATCTAGACGCTATTCCCCAGTTCGAGGCTGCAAGTCAGGGTGAGCTCCTGCTGTTAGCCCTAGCTTCTGCCAACCTAGCAGTTTGAAAACATGCTATGCAAACAGAACAATAGGTACTGCTTCAGTGGGGAGGTAAAAGGGTGCCTCATGCAGACATGCCGTCAACACAATCAGAGATGTCTACTGACAACAGGTTCCTTGTCATGGAAAAATGGAACAAGAGCACTTCCCCATGGCCGGAGTTGAGCATCGCTTCCAGACACCAGAGAGGAAAAGGGGAAGGCCTTTGCCTGTGTCTTGGATGCTGTTGTTGTTCACTGTGTAAAAGGCACTGAATTTTCCCCTTAGATGTGCATACTTTAATCTGCTGTGAGTTTCTCCAGGGAGATAAAGCGGAATATAAATAAAGTATATTATTATTGGAGCCCCGGTGGCAAAGTGCATTAAAGCACTGAGCTGGAGACCGAAAGGTGCCAGGTTCAAACCCTGGGAGAGGCGTGAGCGCCTGCTGTTAGCTCCAGCTCCTGCCAACCTAGCAGTTCGAAAACATGCCAATGTGAGTAGATCAATAGGTACCGCTCTGGCGGGAAGGTAACGGCACTCCATGCAGTCATGCCACTGGCCACATGACCTTGGAGGTGTCTACGGACAACGCCGGCTCTTCGGCTTAGAAATGGAGATGAGCACCAACCCCCAGAGTCAAACACGACTGGACTTAATGTCAGGGGAAACCTTTACCTTTACCTATATTATTATTATGGGCAAACTTCGGCCCTCCAGGTGTTTTGGACTTCAACTCCCACAATTCCTAACAGCCGGTAGGCTGTTAGGAATTGTGGGAGTTGGAGTCCAAAACACCTGGAGGGCCCAAGTTGGCCCATGTCTGCTTTAGACACAGGGAGAAAGAGTTCAAAAGACCCCAGAGGCCATCATCCAAGCAGGAAGACACCATCAAAGCACTCCTGGCAGATGGCCATCTGGCCTCTATTTCCAAACCTCCAGAGATCAAGACTCTCGAGCAGAAGCAGGTGTGATTGTTAAGTGGCTCTTGTCTGTTAGGAAGGTGGAATGACGCCTATTTTCCTGTGGATTAATTGATATTGTTCTTTTGGCAAGCCACTTGGGTTTAGCCAGGCCACCAGTTCCCAACCCACCTCCCAGGAGCCTTGTCCAGCCCACATTTCACTCGCTTCTTTGTGAGGACGTCACAGGGAACTTTGCCAGAGGCCACACTGAAATCGGGATCTGCTCCATCCACAGCATTCCCTGCATCTACCCTTCGCTTTAGCTAACTCTGCCAAGAAAGAGATAAGGTTCGCCTGGCAGGACTGGTTTGTGAGGAATCCGTGTTGAGCCTGGCATTCTTTTCTAAGTGTTCAGGGACTGACTGTATAATCATAGCAGCATTGAGTAGGAAGCGATTGCTAGGTCGCCCAGTTCAGTTCTGCTTCGTGCAGGAAGATACAATGAGTCATTATCCGCGCTGGAATCTTTCCCGGAATTGATTATAGGAATTGCTTGTGTCCTCCTTTTCACCCTTCGTAAGGGATATGAGTACATTTCCTTCCTCCAGTCCGCTGGGACTTGAGGATTCTGGAAGATGATGGACAGGGGCCCTGGTATTGCCTCTGTTGCCCACCACCCATTATTCTAGTCTCCTGGTTTTTAAGAGAGGGAATGGCACCTGTCCGTCACGGCCTTTGGCTCCCTGCCCAGGGCCTCGGGATCCCCATTGACATCCCATCTGTTGTGTATACACAGGAGGAGGAGGAGAACAAGCTGTGTGGGGTTCTGTTATATTCCCTGGATCAGTCATGCCATACCTAAAGATTGTACATTAAGGGAAACTTGTAGTCATGGGTTGTGGAAGGGAGTGTTTCTCTCCGACCCACTCACCTTAATTTCAAGGGGGAAATAATAATTTATTATTTATTTATTTCCAGAATTTATACCCCGCCCTTCTCACCCAGGGGGACTCAGGGCGGCTTACACAGTTGGCAACATTTAATGCCAAGAACATAATAATAAAACAAAAAACAGTACATATAATCAATTAAAACTATAAAAATACATCATTAATACAATAATAACTTTGAGGAGCCTCCGGTGGCGAAGTGTGTTAAAGCGCTGAGCTGCTGAACTTGCAGACCGAAAGGTCCCAGGTTCAAAACCCAGGAAGCGGAGGGTTTTTTTTTGTCAGGAGCAACTGGAGTTGCTTCTGGAGTGAGAGAATTGGCCGTCTGCAAGGACGTTGCCCAGGGGACATTGCCCGGATGATTTGATGTTTTTACCATCCTTGTGGGAGGCTTCTCATGTCCCCGCATGGAGCTGGAGCTGATAGAGGGAGCTCATCCACACTCTCCCCGGGTGGGATTTGAACCTGGCAGCTTTCAGGTCAGCAACCCAACCTTCCAGTCACGAGGCTTTTATCCCCTAGGCCACCGGAGGCTCCAATAGGGGAGCGGCGTGAGCGCCCACTGTTAGCTCCAGCTTCTGCCAACCTAGCATTTCGAAAACATGCAAATGTGAGTAGATCAATTGGTACTGCTCCGGCGGGAAGGTAACGGCGCTCCATGCAGTCATACCCTTGGCCACATGACCTTGGAGGTGTCTATGGACAACGCCGGCTCTTCAGCTTAGAAATGGAGATGAACACCAACCCCCAGAGTCGAACACGACTGGACTTAACGCCAGGGGAAAACCTTTACATTTTAAATAATTATTATTGTACCCCACCTCCATCTCCCCGAAGGGACTCGGTGCGGTTTACATGAGAAAACAAACCAACCACAACATAAATTAATATATAATCCACGAATTTGAAACAATAATAGCATAGTTATAAAACAACATTACACAATGATATTTAAAACCAAGACATCAATTGCTCTGCATAGGGGGTGATTAGTGCAAAGGCTCTTGAGTAAGGTCCACGAATAAGGTAGGGACGGGCAAAAAAAGGACAAGGAACCGATTGCGTTAAAACACTAAAACCTATAAAATAATAAAGTGCAGCATGAGTTTGTAAACAAGATACATGGCTGGTGGCCTCTTCACTCAAAAGCGCACCAGAACATCCATGTTTTTAGACTCCGGTGGAAGGTGGACAACGAAGGAGCCAGTCTAATCTTTCTGGGGAGCGAGTTCCAGAGTCGGGGAGCCACTACCAAGAAGGCCCTCTCTCGTCTCTCCAACCGAGATGGAGGTTGGAAGGAGAGAAGGGCCTCCCTGGAAGATCTCAAGGCCTGTGTGGGTTCATAGGGGAGGAGGCAATCGCGGAGATAAGCAGATCCCAAACCGTTTAGGGCAGGGGTCCCTAAACTTTTTAAACAGGGGGCCAGTTCACAGTCCCTCAGACCACTGGAGGGCCGGACTATAGTTGAAAAAAAACCCTATAAACAAATTCCTATGCACATTTTGAAGTAAATTTTGAAGTAAAAATAAATCTTATTTTGAAGTAAAAAAAACCAAACTGGAAGAAATACAGCCTCAATGTTAATAATAATCATAATAAAAATAATAAAGAGGATTGGAAGAGACACCTTGGACCATCTTGTCCAGCCCTCTTCTACCTTTGTGCACCAAAGGCACAAGCAAAGCACTCCTGACAGATGGCCACCCATAATAATAATCATCATCATCATACATCACACAGTCCTAAATGCCAGGGAAGTGTTCAACTTGTGATTTTGTGATATGAAATCCAGCAGATATATATCATCATCATCATCATTTAATTACTTATTAATCGCCCTCCATCCACGATGCTCTAGGCGATTTACAAGATAAAAAGGATAAAAATACATACATACAAATATTGATTAAAAATATTAAAATAGATTAAAATGATATATATATCGTTTGCTGTGTTATACTGTGTCTTTGTGCCAATAATAATAATGTTGATGATGATAATGATGATGATAATAATAATAATAATAGTAATAATAATAAAGAGGATTGGAAAAGACCCCTTGGGCCATTTAGTCCAACCCCCCTTTTGCCTTTGTGCACCAAAAGCACTGGCAAAGCACCCCTTAGTAAATTATTAATTAAATAATAATTAAAATACCATTATAAACAAGGAAAGCTTTAGAAGGCGCGCAATAGGTGAGGGAGGAGGCGGGAAAGGAGGAGGAGGGAGCCGCCGTCATGGGGGCCGGATAAATGGCTTCGATGGGCCACATGTGGCCCGCGGGCCTTAGTTTGGGGACCCCTGGTTTAGGGCTTTGTAGGTGATGACCTGCACCTTGAATTGGGCCCGGAAACTTATCAGTAGCCAGTGGAGCTGCTTAAACAGGAGGGTTGACTGCTCTCTGTAGCTTGCTCCAGTTATTCACCTAGGCACTGATCTTCGTGCCAGCTGTAGTTTCCAAACCGTCTTCAAGGGCAGTCCCACATAGAGCGCATTGCAGTAATCCAGTCTGGAGGTAACTAAGGCATGGACCACCGTGGCCAAGTCAGACTTCTCAAGGTACAGTTGCAGCTGGCGCACTGCAAAAGCCCTCTCTGCATCAGTGCTGAGTCCAGGAGGACCCCCAGGCTGCAGATCTGTGTTCTCAGGGGGAGTGCGACCCCGTCGAGCACACCCTATGCCCCAATCGACTATATGACTGGCCCAGAGGACTTCTGTCTTGTCAGGATTAAGCTTCAGTTTGTTGGCCCTCATTCTGTCCATCACAGCAGCCAGGCACTGATCTAGGATCCGAGGGGCTTCCTTGGAAAATCCAATAAGCTTGAATTTTACATTGTACAGTTCTTACGTATTAGCTGGACAGAACCAGCTAGGGAATTTTCCATGGCTGTATATCGTGGTAAGGAATAAGGCCCCGTTTGCTCTGCACAGTGCCTTTTGGCCTGGGATCATGGCTTTCTGCAGAGCCTCACCTGGAAAAGCACTGGGCTCCTTTCAAAAGAGGAAACCTGCCATCTGACTTTTTTTTTCTGCATTCCTCAACTCTTCCAAATTTTCCACTGGGGGAAAAAGGGTGTTTCCTTTCTTTTTAAGGTTTTCCATGTTTTTACTTGCCCTCAGCTGGACCTGTCTGTGCCTTCAGAATGGCTGAGCCCATTACAATCCCACCCACCCCCTCCCAAAAGCCCTGCATTGCAAGGATGGAAAATACCCAGTTCAATTGCTCTTTTGCTGCTTTTGCAGAAGCAAACTGTAGTTGAACAAAAGCCCCTGAGGAAAGAAAGCAGTTTTATTCCCCCAAGGCTTCTTCCTGGTCTTTTTTTGCACCAGAAAGACTCTTGGGGAAACTGAGGAAGGGAAGGGTATCTTAATGGGCAGGAGAGGAATGGGAGGTTTCTCCTTCTTGGCTCCCTTTGAGGCTCCTTGAGATAAATAAATTACTCAGGAATGTAACTATCTGCCAGTCTGGGGGATCCAGAAGAGTTACTCACTCAGGTTTTGCGAAATAAGCCCTGCAGCTGGGTTGCTGCGAGTTTTGCGGGCTGTATGGCCATGTTCCAGCAGCATTCGATCCTAACGTTTTGCCTGCATCTGTGGCTGGCATCATCTTCAAAGGTTCTGTTGGCAGTGAGGCAAGTGGAGTGTATATGCTGTGCCTGTGGAATAAAGTCCAGGGTGGAAGAAAGACCCCCTTATCTGTTTGAAATAAGTGTGAATGTTGCAATTAGCAAGCTTGATTACCATTGAATAGCACTACAGCTCCAAAGCCTAGCTGTTGCTGTCCCGTTACCAGTCTTAAATCTGGCTCCCAGTGTTAAAAGACACCAGAATCAAGGCAGTAAATAAAGACCACCACTCAGAAACAGGAGACTCCAGACAACAAGCAAGCAAAGGCAAGGGAACACCTTCCAAATAAAGGATGCCCCCAGGCAACAACAGCCAGGCTTTGCAGCTGCAAGATAATTGCAACACTCACACTTGCTTCAAACAGGCAAGGGAGTTCTTCTCCCACCCTGGACATTTTTCCACAGGGATATTATACACACTCCACTTGCCTCGTTTCCAATAGACCTCTGAACAACCTCTGAGAATGCTAGCCATAGATGCAGGCAAAAACATCAGGAGAGAATGCTGTTAGTCAATCAGTGAGGGTATCTGGCCAGAGGTAGCCTGACTGTTTTGCTGGAGGCATCCTTTGTTTGGGGGTGTGTTAACTGGGATGCCTCTAGGCAACCCTCTGTATGGAGACCCTCACTGATCGACTTTGCAAGCTTCATGGCTACACAACGCTAATTCAAGCAGCATTCACACTTGGACATTATTCCACAGGGATATATATACACACTTCACTTGCATCATTTCCAACAAACCTCAATGCCTGCCACAGATGCAGATAAAACATCAGGAGAGAATGCTACTGGAACATAGCCATACAGCTGGAAAAACTCACAGCAACCCAGGGATCCTGGCCATGAAAGCCTACAACAACACAGTTCCTGCAATTTTAGGGAGGGATGAGGTCAGGAAGTGTAGTTGATTGGTTGAAAGAGCCAAGGAACTGAGTGAGGGGCAATATAGGGAAGAATAAATGTGGGGCCTCCATCCCCCCCCCCCCAATGAGTCCTCAAAGGGTGATGGGACCTGCAGGACAAGGGTCAAAGGAGGGTCATGGTGTTGGGTCTTTTTTTAGGGGGGGGGGGGTCTCTCCTGCTGCGCTGACCCTTGCTCCTTCTTTGCAGCATTGAGCTGGACGAGCGCCCCTTGGTGCACACGGCGGCCAACCTCTTCAAGGAGATGTGCTACCGATACCGGGAGGACCTGACGGCCGGGATCCTGGTGGCCGGGTGGGACAGGCGCAAAGGAGGGCAGGTAAGGCCCAAGGGAGAGGGAAGGTGCAGAAGGTGCTGAAGCAGAGACAGAATGTTATTTGAAACCTGGTGACTCAGTATTTGGAAATTAATACACATATATGTTGAATATGCAATTAAGGTGGTTCGTGTGGTTAAGCCCCTCGTAGCAGAGAAACTGGGTAGTGGAAGGATAAAGATACATAGGAGCTTAAGGAGCTTCACTGGCTGCCATTTACTTTCCGGGCCCAACAAACAACTCCGCATATGTCTGCTTGCCCACAATGCCCTGCCTCATGTACGGAGGAGGAGTTGTTTAAAGCTACAGACAATGCGGTTGCTGTTGCCCGCTTTTGGTCCAAAACTATTTAGTTGCTTGTGATTTCTTTCCTTTTTATTTTATTTCCATTATTTGAAATGTATTTGCTGTACCAATGCTTTTGACACGAAATAAATAAATAACCTACAAAGCTCTAAACGGTTTGGGACCCACCTACCTTAGAGACTGCATCTCCTTCTATGAACCCACACGTTCTCTTCGCTCGTCGGGGGAGGCCCTTCTCTCGCTCCCACCACCCTCGCAGTCGCAGTTGGTGGGGACGAGAGAGAGGGCCTTCTCAGTCGTGGCCCCCATCCCGGCTTTGGAACTCTCTACCTAGAGAGATCAGGCAGGCCCCTACCCTCCTCTCCTTCCGGAAGAGCTTAAAAACCTGGCTCTTCCAAAAGGCCTTCAATGTTTAATTGTTGCTGGATTGATCTATCTGTCCATTCCATAATAGTCCCATTGTTGTTGTTTTGCCATTTTATACCACACTTTATTGTCCATTCAACTGTGAAATTTCCTTTTCCCATTTCGTAACACTCTGCATTTCGCCTGGGATCTACGAATTAGTCTCCTGTTTTTAACACTGTATTCTGCTTGTTGATTTTAATGATTGTTTTTATTGATGTTGATGTTTTTTACTGGGATAATTGTTTTATTGCTTTGTTACTGTTTTGTTTGTTTTATCAGGCCTGGCCCCATGTAAGCCGCCCCGAGTCCCTTCGGGGAGATGGGGCGGGGTATAAAAATAAAGTTGTTGTTGTTATTATTATTATTATTATTATTATTATAGATATAATAGATTTCTGGTTGATTCAGTATATATAACACTAACATACTAACAGATTTAGGCTGTTGGGAATTGTGGGAGTTGAAGTCCAGAACACTTGGAGGGAGGGCCCAAGTTGGCCCAGGCCTTTGTGTACCAGTTGTGCCCGTACCGTGGGAAGTCAGGTTTGGCCACGTTGGTCCATGCTCTTGTTACATCTCGTATAGACTCCTGCAACACGCTCTACATGGGGCTGGCTTTGAAGACTGCCTGGAAGCTTCAATTAGTCCAACGGACTGCAGCCAGATTTCTAACTGGAGTAGCGTACAAGGAGCACACTACTTCTCTGTTATGTTGTTCCACTGGCTGCCGATCTGCTTCTGAGGCCAATTCAAAGTGCTGGTCTTGGCCTATAAAGGCCTAAACGGTTCTGGTCCAACTTACCTGCCTGAACGCATCTCCTCCTACGAGCCAACAAGAGCTTTAAGATCAAGTGAGAAGGCCCTGTCTCTGGTTCCCACATGATTGGTGGAAACAAGAAACGGTCTTCTCAATGGTGGCCCTTTGGCTGTGGAACTCCCTCCCCAGTGACTTCAGGCAGGCCTCATCTCTCTTGGCATTTAGAAAAGAGGTAAAGACTTGGCTCTTTACTCAAGCGTTTGAAGAATAAGTCATCATGGAATTCAACAGTCTGAATAAGGATTTTGAGCAAGGATTACGGATGAATGGACCTATGCACTTTGTTTTTAGCTGATGGGGAGTTTTCCCCTGATATCAGATTAGGTCTCCGCACGGAGTGAGTGAAGGATAGATAAATTAGGCGGCCAGAGAGACTCTGTGGGAAGTCCTTGAAAACCAGGTATGTGAGGCATGATTTCATGGCTTCTTGGTTGGGCTTGGGCTTAAATTAAGTGATGTTTACTCAGTGTCTCTCAGAGAAGACAACATTGCCAAAAGGTTCCGTTTGTTCTATATATATATATATGTTGTTTTATGTTTGTTATTGTATTTGTTGTTTACTCAGTCCTACAAACGTACATTACATTTTTATAGATATACCCCTGACCGGGGCATAGGGTGGCAACCTGTGCTGGACGGGGTTACACTCCCCCTGAAGCCACAGGTCCGCAGTCTGGGAGTCCTCTTGGATTCATCGCTTACGCTCGAGGCTCAGGCGCCATAGGCGGTGTCTGGGAGGGCCTTTGCACAACTGAGACTTGTGCGCCAACTGCGACCATACCTCGCGAAGGCTGATCTGGCCGGGGTGGTCTATGCCTTGGTCACCTCCAGACTGGACTACTGTAATGCGCTCTACGTGGGGCTGCCCTTGAAAACGGCTCGGAAGTTCCAACTGGTCCAACGAGCGGCAGCCAGGATGTTAACTGGGGCCCCTTACAGAGAGAGGTCGACCCTCCTGCTCAAGGAGCTCCACTGGCTGCCATTTACTTTCCGAGCCCAATTCAAGGTGCAGGTGCTTACCTACAAAGCCCTGAACGGTTTGGGACCATCCTACCTCCGTGACCGCATCTCCGTCTACGAACCCTGCTCGTGATCCCGCCTGCGTCGCAAGCGCGGTTGGTGGGGACGCGAGACAGGACCTTCTCCGTGGTGGCCCCCCGACTCTGGAACACCCTCTCCAAGGATCTCAGACAGGCCCCTACATTGGCAGTCTTCAGAAAGAACTTGAAGACCTGGCTGTTCCAATGTGCCTTCCCAGATTAATAGGAAATCTCCAATACCAAGTCCCATAAGCACTTTATTAGAACTAAGATTGCATATCGCACTCTGCACTTGCCCTAGAAGCCTTATATATCACCTGTCACATCAGCACTTTTAATCTTGTACCCATTACTCTGGCCCGGCCCAGTTCTATTGTGTTTTAGCGTATTGTTATTGCTTGTGGTTTATACTGTTTTAATTCTTTGAATTTGCCTTTGTTTTGTATTGTTATATTGTGTGTTGAGGCCTTGGCCTTTGTAAGCCGCATCGAGTCCTTCGGGAGATGCTAGCGGGGTACAAATAAAGTTTAATAATAATAATAATAGATTATTGTGGGAGTTGAAGTCCAAAACACCTGGAGGGAGGGCCCATGCTCACCTGTTGTGTCTTCCCCCCAAATAACACACTTCCAGGTCTATTCGGTGCCCATGGGGGGCATGATGGTGCGCCAGCCCTTCTCCATCGGGGGCTCCGGCAGCTCCTACATCTACGGCTACGTCGACGCCTCCTACAAGCCCGGCATGACCAAGGAGGAGTGCTTGGCCTTTACCGCCAATGGTAAGGAAGGCAGCCCCCTCCCTCATTTTGGTGTGGGACCCTCATTAGAGGTGGTGGTGGATCTGTGGGTCCCTCTTGCAAACTGACCACCTAACCTTTCTCCTCCCACAGCCATCTCTCTGGCCATGGACCGCGACGGCTCCAGCGGAGGGGTCATCCGCCTGGCCGCCATCACCGAGGACGGCGTGGAGCGCAAGGTCATCCTGGGCCACGAACTGCCCCGCTTCTCCACCCTCTGAAGGAAGGAAGGTGGCCCATTGTTGTTACTGTTCTTATTAGGATCGTGAATAACCCCAGTCTGTTGTTTCCGTCTTTGTTCCAGGGTCAACACAATATTAAAAACATGGGAATTAAAATGGGAGCGTTGTGGTGTCTGGGTCGGTGGAAGAGGGAGGCATTCTGCTAAATACAGAGGGACACACAAAGTTATGGGTGTCACACATTGTTTTAGGAATTTCTAATGGGAGACTACAAGGGCTATCCAGAAAGTACATGAACAATGAATGCTTGCAAAACCTGGCCGATCCTGCCTGCTGAGCAAGCTCCAGAAAGCGGCCTGGAGGAGAGCAGCTCCCGAGGAGAAGCAGGCAGGATCGGCCAGGTTTTGCAAGCAACCAGGATCGGCTGGCAGGAAGGGAAGCGAAAGAAAGCCTCAGTGCTGTCTGTCTTCAGATCCCTTTGCTAAAGAAGCGAGAGCTGAGTTTTTCCTTGCTTCCCTTTGCATTCATTGTTCAGCCTGGCTGAGTTTCAGCGTTGCAATAACGTGGGTCGCAGCGGTGGGAAAGTGTTGAGGGTATGAACTTTCCAAAGTCATTCCTCACTGTGATAAGTGCCTAAATCTGAATGAGGACTATGTTGAAATGTACTATTTCAGTGTGGCTTTCAACTGCATATCGTAAGTGGTTTTTCCTATACTTTGTTCTTTTTAAATTCCAAAACGTCATGTACTTTCTGGATAGCCCTCGTATTATGCTACATCAGGCATGGGCCAACTTGGGCCCTCCCTCCAGGTGTTTTGGACTCCAAGGACATACCTTGGATGTGTTGGTGTATTGTGGCCAAATTTGGTGTGATTTGGTTCAGTGGTTTTGTTGTTTACTCAGTCCTACAAACGTACATTACATTTTTATAAATATAGATTATTGTGGGAGTTGGAGTCCAAAACACCTGGAGAGAGGGCCCAAGTTGGCCCATGCCTTTGCCCTCTTGGAATTGGACACTTAAGGGATCATCAGCATACCCACGTCATCATCCCCTCTGCAATAAACTTGGAGGGAGGACCAAAGTTGGCCCGTGCCTGCACCATATTGTTAAATGAATGCTGTTGTCGTATGGGTGGTGTTGCTGTTGTTGTGGCTGCCTGTGGCTTCCTCGGTCCTCCCCTGCCAGAGGTTTGCGGTGCGTGGGCGAGATACAAGATACGCCCTGCAATCCAGAGAAATTAGAGATTTGCAGGCAGCACGTAGGCCCTGCGAGCTCCCTTCTCCCTCCTCCTTCGTTGGCAGAGATCCAGCTCCAAAGTGCCTTCCAGACAAACCGCTCCCAGAGGCGCCTGCCTGCCGCGGCCCACCCAAAGGCGGCCTGCGTGGCAGCACGGGTACGGGGACCCCAGTCGGGTGGCACCCCACTTCCAAACCCTTGAGGAAGGGGCAGCAAAAGGAAGATGCACTCCTTGCAAGGCTCCTGATATATGCGCTTTTATTGTTGCACAGCTGCCAGGGGATTAGGACGCAGGATTGAGAGCAGGTGCCTTGGGACCCTTGAAGAAATGGATGGATAGATTCCTAGAGTTGGAAGAGACCCCCAAAGGCCATCTAGTCCAACCCTTAATAGATTTCTAGAGCTGGAATAGACCTCAAAAAGGATATCCAATCCAGTCCCCTCAGAAATAAATGATAGACTGACTAGAGGTGGAAGGGACCCCCAAAGGCCATCCAGTCCAACCCTATAAGGCAGAAAGGCAGATTCCTAGAGTTGTAGGAGACTGCAAGGGACATCCAGTCCAGCCACAATAAGATAGATTCCTAGAGTTGGAAGAGACCCCGAAAGGCCATCTAGTCCAACCCTTAATAGATTTCTAGAGCTGGAAGAGACCTCAAAAGGATATCCAATCCAGTCCCCTCAAAAATAGATAAATGATAGACTGACTAGAGGTGGAAGGGACCCCCAAAGGCCATCCAGTCCAACCCTATAAGGCAGAAAGGCAGATTCCTGGACTTGTAGGAGACTGCAAGGACCATCCAGGATGGCCCTATTAAGAAAGATAGATTCCTAGAGTTGGAAGAGACCCCCAAAGGCCACCCAGTCCAACCCTATACGATAGAGACAGACAGAAAGAGAGGTTCCTAGAGTTAGAAGAGACCCCAAAGGCCATCCAGTCCATTCCCCTAAGAAAGAGATAAATCATAGATTCCTGGAGTTGGAAAGGATCCCAGCGGCCACTTAGTCCGGTCTCCTCTTGCCATGAAGGGAGGCACAATCCGAGCCCTCCCAACAGATGCCCGTGCAGCTTCTGCGTAGAAACCTCGACCCCCGCAGACACCCCGAAAGCGGCTTCCCCTTTTCGGTGCAGCTGTCTTGACGCGCGGCCTGTCTTGGAGCCGCAGAAGGGTCCTTGGCGGGGGTCCTGCTCCTTGGCGGGAGCCCCCCACTCAGTCCCGGGCGTGTGGCCCTGCTCCTCCTCGTTCAGGCGGTGGAGTCCCTCTCGGAGTCGAGCTGGTGGCGGAAGGAGACGCGGGCCTTGCCGCTGAAGTAGGCCCGGCTGCCTTGGGGCGCATGGGGGTCCCAGGGGTCGCTGCTGGTGGAGGGCGTGGAGCGGGAACGGGGCCCGGGGGCCTCACTGGGACCCTCCGAAGGGGACCCTAAAGGGGGGGAAGGAGAGAGAAAAGCGAGATTCAGCAAGCAAGCCTTAAACGTGCACACAGACCCTTAAGGGCCCCCCAGAGGCCATGCAGTCTGACCCTATTCCGCCACACGGGGGGAATAAGCCAAGAAAGTCCATTTGCACACTAGTAGATACAACACACAACGATGGCACCTTCCAGAACTAAACCCAAAACAAGCACGCTAAGCTAACACATACATACCCAGGTCCAGCCCCATTCTGCCATGTGGGGAAGGAAATCACACTGTGCAACAAAATGTTGAAAAATGTCCTGTTCCTGGTTTGTAAGTGTTATTTCCTGTGGCAACATAGTGTTATCATTACCCATATTGACTCAAACCTCATGCGCATTTCCAAAACTGAAACCAAAAGAAGTAATTTGCTGAGAAATGTCATGGGCAGCGGCAAAAGCTGCGCTCTTTGTAACACGGCCATTGCAGTTGCTTAGAATTCCTTTGTTATAAACAACTAGCTGTGCCCAGCCACGCATTGCTGTGGCGTAATCTGGTGGTTAGGATCCCTCTGGTTGGGAAGCAGCCTGGCTTTGAAGCTGCAAGGCTGTTCCACCATGGCAATGTATTTTAAAAGTGGCGTTAGGCTCTGCACACAGCTACAAGGTCTTCTGGGTAATGTAGTTGTTTCAGTTCCCGGGAGGCCTCTGCACTTGCGTGGTAAGCAATTGGGGATTTTCTGTTATTTGGACTTTATTTCTCTAGGTTTCTTATTGAAAGACATAGATTGGATGACTATGTCTTTTGTGGCCTAATTTGGTGCAATTTGATTCAGTGGTTTTGTTGTTTACTCCATGGGAAAAATGCACATTTCATTTTTTAAATATATAGAGTGTGCCAGAGCAGCACAGCTTCCAGCAACAGAATGGAAAACTTTGGGATGCATCTCTGCTGCGGAATTAATCCACTTAAACTGCCTTGTAGTTCAGTGCTATGGAGCCAGGCAGTCTTACAAGTGAGCCTTCTCTGCCAAACTACAAATCCCATCATTGCATAGCACTGAGACAATGCAATGAAATGAGAAGTGAGATCCCTCGAAGAGGAGCTCCTGATGCAGCTTCCCTCTTTGGCTGAGCCAAAAAAGATGAGTATTAGATTCAAGTCAATGCAGTATTATCATAACACTTTCAAACCAGGCACAGAACACTTGCAAATTTTGTTCCATGACGATCAATGGTTCTCATTTTATATTGACATGGAATGCGTGCCTGTTGTGTTGGAAACCGCCCTGAGTCCCCACGGGGATAGAAATGCAGTTTTATTATTATAGTGTCTTGCAAAGAAAGCACCTTTCCACGCTGCAGACAACTCCAAACATTGGCATCTTGCAAAACCGAACCTAAAGCAAACACACCTAGCGAACAGCCAAATACCTCTGCACCTACCTGCACGAACATACCTGCACTGAACACATGACTCTATGGAGACTATTGGCGGCTTGTGCTCAGGTGGTGCCTGGGGTGGGGGCCAAGGGGCAAAGGCCGGCTGTGCT
This sequence comes from Anolis carolinensis, assembly GCF_035594765.1. Lineage (NCBI taxonomy): Eukaryota > Metazoa > Chordata > Lepidosauria > Squamata > Anolidae > Anolis > Anolis carolinensis. Next base: position 183,807 of record NC_085846.1, on the reverse strand, counting down.
CACCTGGGCTGGGGGGCTCCTGGGGCCCGGCCTTGCTGTCCCGCCTCCACCTCCGGCTCCGCGGGAAGCAGCTGGGAAACAGCTTGGACCCCATCCTGGGGGAAATTCCTATGGGGAGAGAAAGGGGGAAAGGGAAGTCAATATTTGAGGGGCTTTTGAAGGAGGAGGGGTCTCTCAATGGCAGACCCCTTTGCTGCAGTTCAAAGGTTCATATCTTGAGTATTAGACTTAATTGTAAGACACAGCTCCAACGTGTCTCATGCCCCTTCCCCAAATTAAATATAAATATTAATAACAAATAATAATGTAATACAATATAATAATATCTAGAATACATATACCGTATATAAATAAATGTGGGGGGTCCAGAAATAATAATAACCTCAATCTCTTGGAGAAAAATTAAGAAACTTTGGGGTAAAGAAGAGAGATAAAAGAAGAATTTGGCAAAAAAAAATTGCTCTGGGTTGCTGTGAGGTTTCGGGCCATGCTCCAGAAGCATGCTGTCCTGACATTTTGCCCATATCTAGGGCAGGTTGTGAGGTCTGTTGGAAACTAAGCAAGTGGGGTTTATCTATCTATCTATATCTGTGGAACAATGCCCAGGGTGGGAGAAAGAAAGGACTCTAGTGTGGTTGGAGGACCCCTTAAACTGGCCAGCTGCAACATCCACACTTGCTTCAAACAGACGCAGGTTCTTCCTCCCACCCTGGACATCATTCCATAAATATATATACACTCCACTTGCCTCGTTGCCAACGGAATCTCTGAACTCTAAACAAGCCTCTGAGGGTGCCCCCAGGCAACAACAGCCAGGCGACCTCTTATGCAGACACCCTCACCCATTGACTTCGCAGCTTCTTAGTGCTAATAGAGCTTGCTAATGGCAACATCCACACTTGCTTCAAACAGACAAGGGTTCTTCCTCCCACCCTGGACACCATTCTACACAGGGTGCCCCCACGCAACAACAGCCAGGCGACCTCTTATGCAGACACCCGCACCGATTGACTTCGCAGCTTCTCAGTGCTAATAGAACTTGCTAATGGCAACATCCACACTTGCTTCAGACAGACAAGGGTTCTTCCTCCCACCCTGGACACCATTCTACACAGGGCGCCCCCACGCAACAACAGCCAGGTGACCTCTTATGCAGAGACCCTCCCTGATGGACTTTGCAGACTTCATGGCTACTCATTTGTATTCCATCTCCCACTCAGGACATTATTTCACAGGTACACACATACATACACGCCACTTCCTTCACTACCTCTATGCAGAGACCCTCGCTGATTGACTTTGCATCTGCAAGGCTACTCAATGCTAATCAAGCTGGCCAATTGCAACATCCGCACTTGCTTCAAACAGACAAGGGTTCTTTCTCCCACCCTGGACAACATTCCACACAGGGTGCCTCCAGGCAACAACGGCCAGGCCACCTCTATTCAGGGACCCTCACTGGTTGATTTTGCAAACTTCACAGCTATTCAAGCATGGTCATTGCAACATTGCACACTTGCTTCAGACAGACATGGGTTCTTTCTCCCACCCTGGACATCATTCCACAGGGGTGTGTGTGTGTGTATACATACATATATATTACATATATTACATATATTACATATACTGTAGAGTCTCACTTATCCAACATAAATGGGCTGGCAGAACATTGGATAAGCCAATATGTTGGCAAATAAGGAGGAATTAAGGAAAAGCCTATTAAACATCAAATTAGGTTATTATTTTACAAATTAAGCACCAAATCATCATGTTATACAACAAATTTGACAGAAAAAGCAGTTCAATACAAGGTAATGCTACGTAGTCATTACTGTATTTACAAATTTAGCACCAAAATATCACGACGTATTGAAAACCTTGACTACAAAAACATTGACTAAAAAAAGGCAGACTGCGTTGGATAATCCAGAATGTTGGATAAGCGAATGTTGGGTAAGTGAGACTCTACTGTATTACATATATTACATGCATACATACACACACCCCACACACTTGCCTCATTTCCAATAGACTTCTGAATAAAGCTCTGAGGATGCCCCCAGGCAACAACAGCCAGGCCACCTCTATGCAGAGACCCTCCCTGATTGCAAACTTTATGGCTACTCAATGTTAATCAGGCTGGCTAATGGCAACATTCACACTTGCTTCACACAAACAGGGCTTCCTTCTCCCACCCAGGACATTATTCCACACACACAGATATATACACTCCACTTGCTTCACTATCCCCTATGCAGAGACCCTCCCTGATTGACTTGGCAAACTTCATGGCCACCCAGTGCTGTTCAAGCTTACTCACTGCAAGATCCACACTTGCTTCAGACAGACCAGGGTTCAGGTTTTGGCTGTTTGTGGATGGGTGGGGGCACAAGCTTTCTAAACTGGCAGCAATTGGATAAAAGCAATTATTCCTCTCTCACTAATTGGGACTTTATTTTTCTTTTCTTTTTGTTGTATCAACCTAGAGGCGTGGATGATGGGTTGTGTGGTCAAATTTCGAGGTTGGGGGGACTGTAGTTTTGTTGTTTTGTGGGTCGCCGTGATGCCATCACTCTTTTATATATATAGATATGACACACACACACATATATAACATATATTACGTATACTGTATTACGTACATACACACATCCCCACTTGCCTCATTTCCAATAGACCTCTGAAGAAAGCTCCGAGGATGCCCCCAGGCAACAACAGCCAGGCTAGGTCTATGCAGAGACCCTCCCTGGTTGACTTGGCAAACTTCATGGCTACTTAGTGCTTAACCAGCTTGCCATTTGCAACATCCACCCTTCCCTCAAACAGACCAGGGTTCAGGTTTTGGCTCTGTTTGTGGATGGGTGGGGGCACAAGGAAGCCCCCTCCCCAAATTAAAATCCCAAGGGGGCCTGTGACCCTCCCGGAAGCCCCCTCCCCTCCCTTCTGCCCTCACTTGCCTTGCCTTGCTTTGCCTTCTCTTCTCTTCTCTTCTCTTCTCTTCTCTTCCGAGAGCAGCCCCGTCCCAGCCAGGCAGGCAGGAGCCCCCTCCCCAAAGGAAGGAGAAGCCTCCTCTGCCCCGCCCCGCCCCTCTCCGCGGGGCAAACACGGCCCGAAGCCACGCCCCCGGGCTCCCATTGGAGGAGGCGCGGGGCGGGGAGGAAAAGAGGCGGGGCCGAGGCTCCCTGGAGACTCCGCCCCCCTCCCGGGCTTAAAGGGGAAGGCGCGGCCAAGGCACTCTGTGCATGCCCAGAGGGAGAATACTATTTGAGACACAAAATACTATACTGTGTCCAGAATACTATTTGAGAACACAAAAATGCTGGACCATTCTAACAACTATCATGTCAGACTACACAGAGAAGCCATTGAAATCCACAAGCATGTGGACAACTTCAACAGAAAGGAAGAAACCATGAAAATGAACAAAATCTGGCTACCAGTATTAAAAAACTCAAGAATCAGAACAGTAAATAAAAAAGCAATACTCTAAAAACAGAGGATTTCCAGACATGAATCAACCTAGGGCAGTTAACGACTCTAAACAAAGGATGCCCCAGAGGCAGGAAGAAGACAGCAGATAAGCTTTTCAATGCTAATTAAAGTGATTAACTACACAACATTCACCCTGACCTCTCTCACCCTAGACTTTCCACAGATATATATTTACCTCTTTGCTTAGTTTTCTCCATACCTCACAACCTCTGAGGATGCCTGCCATAGATGTGGGCGAAACGTCAGGAGAGAATGCTTCTGGAACATGGCCACACAGCCCGAAAGACATACAACAACCCAGCTCTCTCTCTCTTCGGGGGGCGGGCAGACAGCCAAGGGCGCAGGCAAAGGCAGGCCGGCTTCCCTCCCTTGCCTCCCCAAAGCAAAACGGAAAAGAAACACAACCCGATCCCCCCCGACAGATGGCCATCCAGCCTCCAGAATAATAATGCAAAACTGCAAAAGGCCACCCTGCTGGGATCTGCGCGCATCATCCGAAAATACATCACACAGTTCTAAACGCTTGGGAAGTGTTCGACTTGTGATTTTCTGAAACGAAATCCAGCGTATCTATTATTATTATTATTATTATTATTATTATTATTATTATTATTAAACTTTATTTGTACCCCGCTAGCATCTCCCGAAGGACTCGATGCGGCTTACAAAGGCCAAGGCCTCAACACACAATATAACAATACAAAACAAAAGGCAAATTAAAAACAATTAAAACAGTATAAACAACAAGCAATAAACAATACGCTAAACAAACGTATCTATCTTGTTTGCTGTGTCATAATAACAACAACAACAACAACAACAACAACAACAATAATGTAGGGTTAGAAAGGACTCCCAAGGGCCATATAATACAACCTCCTTCTGCCAGGCAGGAAGACACCATCAAAGCCTTCCCGACAGATGTCCATCCACCCTCAGCAGTATAATAATAATAATAATAATAATAATAATAATAATAATAATAATAATAATAGAATCAGGGAGTTAGGAAACTCCTTGCGTCTCTCCCAACTCTATGATTCTATTGTTGTTGTTATTGGTATTGTTATGGTCATTATGGAGGCTGGGTGGCCATCTGTCGGGAGGGTTCTAATGGTGCCTTTATAGCAGAATAAGGTTGGACTGGATGCCCCTTGGGGATCTTTCCCAACTCTAGCATTCTATTATATTCTATTATTATTATCAACACAACGACGTTGTATGGCACAGCAAACAAGATAGACCCTATTATTATTATTATTATTATTATTATTATTATTATTATTATTATTATGGAGGCTGGATGGCCATCTGTCGGGGGTGCTTTGATTGTGCCCTTCTTCTCTGGCAAAGGGGGGTTGGATTGGATGGCCCTTGGGATCCTTTCAAACTCTGGGATTCTATTATTATTATTATTATTATTATTATTATTATTATTATTATTATTATTATTAGGATTGGGCTGGATGGCCTTTGGGGGTCCCTTCCGGCTCTATGATTGTGTTATTATTTTTATGATGGAGGAACTGGGTGGCCATCTTTCGGGGCGGCTTTGATGGTGCTATTATTCCTTGATTGGGCTGGATGGCCTTTGGGGGTCCCTTCCGGCTCTATGATTGTATGATTATTCTTATGATGGAGGAACTGGCTGGCCATCTGTCGGGGCGGCTTTGATGGTGCTGTCATTCCTTGATTGGGCTGGATGGCCTTTGGGGGTCCCTTCCGGCTCTATGATTGTATGACTATTCTTATGATGGAGGAACTGGCTGGCCATCTGTCGGGGCGGCTTTGGTGGTGCTATTATTCCTTGATTGGGCTGGATGGCCTTTGGGGGTCCCTTCCGGCTCTATGATTGTATGACTATTCTTATGATGGAGGAACTGGCTGGCCATCTGTCGGGGCGGCTTTGGTGGTGCTATTATTCCTTGATTGGGCTGGATGGCCTTTGGGGGTCCCTTCCGGCTCTATGATTGTATGACTATTCTTATGATGGAGGAACTGGCTTGCCATCTGTCGGGGCGGCTTTGATGGTGCTGTCATTCCTTGATTGGGCTGGATGGCCTTTGGGGGTCCCTTCCGGCTCTATGATTGTGTTATTATTTTTATGATGGAGGAACTGGGTGGCCATCTTTCGGGGCGGCTTTGATGGTGCTATTATTCCTTGATTGGGCTGGATGGCCTTTGGGGGTCCCTTCCGGCTCTATGATTGTATGATTATTCTTATGATGGAGGAACTGGCTGGCCATCTGTCGGGGCGGCTTTGATGGTGCTATTATTCCTTGATTGGGCTGGATGGCCTTTGGGGGTCCCTTCCGGCTCTATGATTGTATGACTATTCTTATGATGGAGGAACTGGCTGGCCATCTGTCGGGGCGGCTTTGGTGGTGCTATTATTCCTTGATTGGGCTGGATGGCCTTTGGGGGTCCCTTCCGGCTCTATGATTGTATGACTATTCTTATGATGGAGGAACTGGCTGGCCATCTGTCGGGGCGGCTTTGATGGTGCTGTCATTCCTTGATTGGGCTGGATGGCCTTTGGGGGTCCCTTCCGGCTCTATGATTGTATGACTATTCTTATGATGGAGGAACTGGCTGGCCATCTGTCGGGGCGGCTTTGGTGGTGCTGTCATTCCTTGATTGGGCTGGATGGCCTTTGGGGGTCCCTTCCGGCTCTATGATTGTATGACTATTCTTATGATGGAGGAACTGGCTGGCCATCTTTCGGGGCGGCTTTGATGGTGCTATTATTCCTTGATTGGGCTGGATGGCCTTTGGGGGTCCCTTCCGGCTCTATGATTGTATGACTATTCTTATGATGGAGGAACTGGCTGGCCATCTGTCGGGGCGGCTTTGATGGTGCTGTCATTCCTTGATTGGGCTGGATGGCCTTTGGGGGTCCCTTCCGGCTCTATGATTGTATGACTATTCTTATGATGGAGGAACTGGGTGGCCATCTTTCGGGGCGGCTTTGGTGGTGCTATTATTCCTTGATTGGGCTGGATGGCCTTTGGGGGTCCCTTCCGGCTCTATGATTGTATGACTATTCTTATGATGGAGGAACTGGCTGGCCATCTGTCGGGGCGGCTTTGGTGGTGCTATTATTCCTTGATTGGGCTGGATGGCCTTTGGGGGTCCCTTCCGGCTCTATGATTGTATGACTATTCTTATGATGGAGGAACTGGGTGGCCATCTTTCGGGGCGGCTTTGGTGGTGCTATTATTCCTTGATTGGGCTGGATGGCCTTTGGGGGTCCCTTCCGGCTCTATGATTGTATGACTATTCTTATGATGGAGGAACTGGGTGGCCATCTTTCGGGGCGGCTTTGGTGGTGCTATTATTCCTTGATTGGGCTGGATGGCCTTTGGGGGTCCCTTCCGGCTCTATGATTGTATGACTATTCTTATGATGGAGGAACTGGCTGGCCATCTTTCGGGGCGGCTTTGGTGGTGCTATTATTCCTTGATTGGGCTGGATGGCCTTTGGGGGTCCCTTCCGGCTCTATGATTGTATGACTATTCTTATGATGGAGGAACTGGGTGGCCATCTTTCGGGGCGGCTTTGGTGGTGCTATTATTCCTTGATTGGGCTGGATGGCCTTTGGGGGTCCCTTCCGGCTCTATGATTGTATGACTATTCTTATGATGGAGGAACTGGCTGGCCATCTTTCGGGGCGGCTTTGGTGGTGCTATTATTCCTTGATTGGGCTGGATGGCCTTTGGGGGTCCCTTCCGGCTCTATGATTGTATGACTATTCTTATGATGGAGGAACTGGGTGGCCATCTGTCGGGGCGGCTTTGGTGGTGCTATTATTCCTTGATTGGGCTGGATGGCCTTTGGGGGTCCCTTCCGGCTCTATGATTCTATGACTATTCTTATGATGGAGGAACTGGCTGGCCATCTGTCGGGGCGGCTTTGATGGTGCTGTCATTCCTTGATTGGGCTGGATGGCCTTTGGGGGTCCCTTCCGGCTCTATGATTGTGTTATTATTTTTATGATGGAGGAACTGGGTGGCCATCTTTCGGGGCGGCTTTGATGGTGCTATTATTCCTTGATTGGGCTGGATGGCCTTTGGGGGTCCCTTCCGGCTCTATGATTGTATGATTATTCTTATGATGGAGGAACTGGCTGGCCATCTGTCGGGGCGGCTTTGATGGTGCTATTATTCCTTGATTGGGCTGGATGGCCTTTGGGGGTCCCTTCCGGCTCTATGATTGTATGACTATTCTTATGATGGAGGAACTGGCTGGCCATCTGTCGGGGCGGCTTTGGTGGTGCTGTCATTCCTTGATTGGGCTGGATGGCCTTTGGGGGTCCCTTCCGGCTCTATGATTGTATGACTATTCTTATGATGGAGGAACTGGCTGGCCATCTTTCGGGGCGGCTTTGATGGTGCTATTATTCCTTGATTGGGCTGGATGGCCTTTGGGGGTCCCTTCCGGCTCTATGATTGTATGACTATTCTTATGATGGAGGAACTGGCTGGCCATCTGTCGGGGCGGCTTTGGTGGTGCTGTCATTCCTTGATTGGGCTGGATGGCCTTTGGGGGTCCCTTCCGGCTCTATGATTGTATGACTATTCTTATGATGGAGGAACTGGCTGGCCATCTGTCGGGGCGGCTTTGATGGTGCTGTCATTCCTTGATTGGGCTGGATGGCCTTTGGGGGTCCCTTCCGGCTCTATGATTGTATGACTATTCTTATGATGGAGGAACTGGCTGGCCATCTGTCGGGGCGGCTTTGATGGTGCTGTCATTCCTTGATTGGGCTGGATGGCCTTTGGGGGTCCCTTCCGGCTCTATGATTGTATGACTATTCTTATGATGGAGGAACTGGCTGGCCATCTTTCGGGGCGGCTTTGATGGTGCTGTCATTCCTTGATTGGGCTGGATGGCCTTTGGGGGTCCCTTCCGGCTCTATGATTGTATGACTATTCTTATGATGGAGGAACTGGCTGGCCATCTGTCGGGGCGGCTTTGATGGTGCTGTCATTCCTTGATTGGGCTGGATGGCCTTTGGGGGTCCCTTCCGGCTCTATGATTGTATGACTATTCTTATGATGGAGGAACTGGCTGGCCATCTGTCGGGGCGGCTTTGATGGTGCTGTCATTCCTTGATTGGGCTGGATGGCCTTTGGGGGTCCCTTCCGGCTCTATGATTGTATGACTATTCTTATGATGGAGGAACTGGCTGGCCATCTGTCGGGGCGGCTTTGATGGTGCTGTCATTCCTTGATTGGGCTGGATGGCCTTTGGGGGTCCCTTCCGGCTCTATGATTGTATGACTATTCTTATGATGGAGGAACTGGCTGGCCATCTGTCGGGGCGGCTTTGATGGTGCTGTCATTCCTTGATTGGGCTGGATGGCCTTTGGGGGTCCCTTCCGGCTCTATGATTGTATGACTATTCTTATGATGGAGGAACTGGCTGGCCATCTGTCGGGGCGGCTTTGATGGTGCTGTCATTCCTTGATTGGGCTGGATGGCCTTTGGGGGTCCCTTCCGGCTCTATGATTGTATGACTATTCTTATGATGGAGGAACTGGCTGGCCATCTTTCGGGGCGGCTTTGATGGTGCTGTCATTCCTTGATTGGGCTGGATGGCCTTTGGGGGTCCCTTCCGGCTCTATGATTGTATGACTATTCTTATGATGGAGGAACTGGCTGGCCATCTGTCGGGGCGGCTTTGATGGTGCTGTCATTCCTTGATTGGGCTGGATGGCCTTTGGGGGTCCCTTCCGGCTCTATGATTGTATGACTATTCTTATGATGGAGGAACTGGCTGGCCATCTGTCGGGGCGGCTTTGATGGTGCTGTCATTCCTTGATTGGGCTGGATGGCCTTTGGGGGTCCCTTCCGGCTCTATGATTGTATGACTATTCTTATGATGGAGGAACTGGCTGGCCATCTGTCGGGGCGGCTTTGATGGTGCTGTCATTCCTTGATTGGGCTGGATGGCCTTTGGGGGTCCCTTCCGGCTCTATGATTGTATGACTATTCTTATGATGGAGGAACTGGCTGGCCATCTGTCGGGGCGGCTTTGATGGTGCTGTCATTCCTTGATTGGGCTGGATGGCCTTTGGGGGTCCCTTCCGGCTCTATGATTGTATGACTATTCTTATGATGGAGGAACTGGCTGGCCATCTGTCGGGGCGGCTTTGATGGTGCTGTCATTCCTTGATTGGGCTGGATGGCCTTTGGGGGTCCCTTCCGGCTCTATGATTGTATGACTATTCTTATGATGGAGGAACTGGCTGGCCATCTTTCGGGGCGGCTTTGATGGTGCTATTATTCCTTGATTGGGCTGGATGGCCTTTGGGGGTCCCTTCCGGCTCTATGATTGTATGACTATTCTTATGATGGAGGAACTGGCTGGCCATCTGTCGGGGCGGCTTTGGTGGTGCTGTCATTCCTTGATTGGGCTGGATGGCCTTTGGGGGTCCCTTCCGGCTCTATGATTCTGTTATTATTCTTATGATGGAGGAACTGGCTGGCCATCTGTCGGGGCGGCTTTGGTGGTGCTGTCATTCCTTGATTGGGCTGGATGGCCTTTGGGGGTCCCTTCCGGCTCTATGATTGTGTTATTATTTTTATGATGGAGGAACTGGCTGGCCATCTTTCGGGGCGGCTTTGATGGTGCTATTATTCCTTGATTGGGCTGGATGGCCTTTGGGGGTCCCTTCCGGCTCTATGATTGTATGACTATTCTTATGATGGAGGAACTGGCTGGCCATCTGTCGGGGCGGCTTTGATGGTGCTGTCATTCCTTGATTGGGCTGGATGGCCTTTGGGGGTCCCTTCCGGCTCTATGATTGTATGACTATTCTTATGATGGAGGAACTGGCTGGCCATCTGTCGGGGCGGCTTTGATGGTGCTGTCATTCCTTGATTGGGCTGGATGGCCTTTGGGGGTCCCTTCCGGCTCTATGATTGTATGACTATTCTTATGATGGAGGAACTGGCTGGCCATCTTTCGGGGCGGCTTTGATGGTGCTATTATTCCTTGATTGGGCTGGATGGCCTTTGGGGGTCCCTTCCGGCTCTATGATTGTATGACTATTCTTATGATGGAGGAACTGGCTGGCCATCTGTCGGGGCGGCTTTGATGGTGCTGTCATTCCTTGATTGGGCTGGATGGCCTTTGGGGGTCCCTTCCGGCTCTATGATTGTATGACTATTCTTATGATGGAGGAACTGGCTGGCCATCTGTCGGGGCGGCTTTGGTGGTGCTGTCATTCCTTGATTGGGCTGGATGGCCTTTGGGGGTCCCTTCCGGCTCTATGATTCTGTTATTATTCTTATGATGGAGGAACTGGCTGGCCATCTTTCGGGGCGGCTTTGATGGTGCTATTATTCCTTGATTGGGCTGGATGGCCTTTGGGGGTCCCTTCCGGCTCTATGATTGTATGACTATTCTTATGATGGAGGAACTGGCTGGCCATCTGTCGGGGCGGCTTTGGTGGTGCTGTCATTCCTTGATTGGGCTGGATGGCCTTTGGGGGTCCCTTCCGGCTCTATGATTGTGTTATTATTTTTATGATGGAGGAACTGGCTGGCCATCTTTCGGGGCGGCTTTGATGGTGCTATTATTCCTTGATTGGGCTGGATGGCCTTTGGGGGTCCCTTCCGGCTCTATGATTGTATGACTATTCTTATGATGGAGGAACTGGCTGGCCATCTGTCGGGGCGGCTTTGGTGGTGCTGTCATTCCTTGATGACAAGGGGGGTTTGGGCTGGACGGCCCTCTGTGGGGGTCTCTCTCTCCCAGCTCTAGCAAACCCCCAGGTCCCCAGAGCCTTGAAAGGATGCCAATGCGCATGAATCCCACCGTGAAGATGCCTCCTCCCCAAGGAGGGAGGGCCCCTTGGTGTGGCTCCAGGAGGGGAGGCGTGGCTTCCGCCGCGTGAGGCTCCTCCCGTGTGGGCGTGGCTAGGGCGCGGCCCCGCCCCTCCCCTCCTTTCCCGCCCCTCCCTCCCTCCCTCCCTCCCTCCCTTTGTATCCCGTTTTGGGCCGGGTCCTCTTTGCAGGTAAGAAGCGCCGGGAGACCCCTCCCTCCCTCCCCACCGGAAGACCCTCTTTCCCGGCCTGGCCCCCTCCCTCCCCCCTCCCTCTCAATGGGAAAGTGAGTCAAAGTTCGGGGATTCGCCTCCATCCACCCGTGACACGTGTCTCCGCGCTTCCCCACACGCAGCAGACACGAGAGTTCAGGGAGCAAAAGAGGGAGGGGACCCCCAAAGTCTAGGGGTACCAAGAACACCCCTCCCCTTTTCCTGGCCCGCTTCTTTTGGGGCGCGTCACGTGTGAACGCAGCCTGGACACGGGAGTTGCACGGGATGGCAAAGGGAGGGAGGGAGGGAGGGAGGGGGGCCTGGGTCCCAAGCAAGGGGGGGGGCTCACAAACTAATAATAATAATAATAATAATAATAATAACAACTTTATTTTTATACCCCGCCTCTATTTCCCCAAAGGGGACTCAGGGCGGCTGACATGGGGCCAAGCCCGAATAAAAACAATAGCAATATATAAATAATAATAATAATAATAATAATAATAATAACTTTATTTTTATACCCCGCCTCTATTTCCCCAAAGGGGACTCAGGGCGGCTGACATGGGGCCAAGCCCGAATAAAAACAATAGCAATATATAAATAATAATAATAATAATAATAATAATAATAACTTTATTTTTATACCCCGCCTCTATTTCCCCAAAGGGGACTCAGGGCGGCTGACATGGGGCCAAGCCCGAATAAAAACAATAGCAATATATAAATAATAATAATAATAATAATAATAATAATAACTTTATTTTTATACCCCGCCTCTATTTCCCCAAAGGGGACTCAGGGCGGCTGACATGGGGCCAAGCCCGAATAAAAACAATAGCAATATATAAATAATAATAATAATAATAATAATAATAATAACTTTATTTTTATACCCCGCCTCTATTTCCCCAAAGGGGACTCAGGGCGGCTGACATGGGGCCAAGCCCAAATAAAAACAATAGCAATATATAAATAATAATAATAATAATAATAATAATAACAACTTTATTTTTATACCCCGCCTCTATTTCCCCAAAGGGGACTCAGGGCGGCTGACATGGGGCCAAGCCCGAATAAAAACAATAGCAATATATAAATAATAATAATAATAATAATAATAATAATAATAATAATAATAACTTTATTTTTATACCCCGCCTCTATTTCCCCAAAGGGGACTCAGGGCGGCTGACATGGGGCCAAGCCCGAATAAAAACAATAGCAATATATAAATAATAATAATAATAATAATAATAATAATAACTTTATTTTTATACCCCGCCTCTATTTCCCCAAAGGGGACTCAGGGCGGCTGACATGGGGCCAAGCCCAAATAAAAACAATAGCAATATATAAATAATAATAATAATAATAATAATAATAATAATAACTTTATTTTTATACCCCGCCTCTATTTCCCCAAAGGGGACTCAGGGCGGCTGACATGGGGCCAAGCCCAAATAAAAACAATAGCAATATATAAATAATAATAATAATAATAATAATAATAATAATAACTTTATTTTTATACCCCGCCTCTATTTCCCCAAAGGGGACTCAGGGCGGCTGACATGGGGCCAAGCCCGAATAAAAACAATAGCAATATAATAATGATAATAATAATAATAATAACAACTTTATTTTTATACCCCGCCTCTATCTCCCCAAAGGGGACTCAGGGCGGCTGACATGGGGCCAAGCCCGAATAAAAACAATAGCAATATATAAATAATAATAATAATAATAATAATAATAATAACTTTATTTTTATACCCCGCCTCTATTTCCCCAAAGGGGACTCAGGGCGGCTGACATGGGGCCAAGCCCAAATAAAAACAATAGCAATATATAAATAATAATAATAATAATAATAATAATAACAACTTTATTTTTATACCCCGCCTCTATCTCCCCAAAGGGGACTCAGGGCGGCTGACATGGGGCCAAGCCCAAATAAAAACAATAGCAATATATAACTAATAATAATAATAATAATAATAATAATAATAATAATAATAACAACTTTATTTTTATACCCCGCCTCTATCTCCCCAAAGGGGACTCAGGGCGGCTGACATGGGGCCAAGCCCGAATAAAAACAATAGCAATATATAAATAATAATAATAATAATAATAATAATAATAACAACTTTATTTTTATACCCCGCCTCTATTTCCCCAAAGGGGACTCAGGGCGGCTGACATGGGGCCAAGCCCGAATAAAAACAATAGCAATATATAAATAATAATAATAATAATAATAATAATAATAATAATAATAATAACTTTATTTTTATACCCCGCCTCTATTTCCCCAAAGGGGACTCAGGGCGGCTGACATGGGGCCAAGCCCAAATAAAAACAATAGCAATATATAAATAATAATAATAATAATAATAATAATAATAATAATAATAATAACAACTTTATTTTTATACCCCGCCTCTATTTCCCCAAAGGGGACTCAGGGCGGCTGACATGGGGCCAAGCCCAAATAAAAACAATAGCAATATATAACTAATAATAATAATAATAATAATAATAATAATAATAATAACAACTTTATTTTTATACCCCGCCTCTATTTCCCCAAAGGGGACTCAGGGCGGCTGACATGGGGCCAAGCCCAAATAAAAACAATAGCAATATATAAATAATAATAATAATAATAATAATAACAACTTTATTTTTATACCCCGCCTCTATTTCCCCAAAGGGGACTCAGGGCGGCTGACATGGGGCCAAGCCCAAATAAAAACAATAGCAATATATAACTAATAATAATAATAATAATAATAATAATAATAATAATAATAACTTTATTTTTATACCCCGCCTCTATTTCCCCAAAGGGGACTCAGGGCGGCTGACATGGGGCCAAGCCCGAATAAAAACAATAGCAATATATAAATAATAATAATAATAATAATAATAATAATAACAACTTTATTTTTATACCCCGCCTCTATTTCCCCAAAGGGGACTCAGGGCGGCTGACATGGGGCCAAGCCCGAATAAAAACAATAGCAATATATAAATAATAATAATAATAATAATAATAATAACAACTTTATTTTTATACCCCGCCTCTATTTCCCCAAAGGGGACTCAGGGCGGCTGACATGGGGCCAAGCCCAAATAAAAACAATAGCAATATATAAATAATAATAATAATAATAATAATAATAATAATAATAATAATAACAACTTTATTTTTATACCCCGCCTCTATTTCCCCAAAGGGGACTCAGGGCGGCTGACATGGGGCCAAGCCCAAATAAAAACAATAGCAATATATAAATAATAATAATAATAATAATAATAACAACTTTATTTTTATACCCTGCCTCTATTTCCCCAAAGGGGACTCAGGGCGGCTGACATGGGGCCAAGCCCAAATAAAAACAATAGCAATATATAACTAATAATAATAATAATAATAATAATAATAATAATAATAATAACAACTTTATTTTTATACCCCGCCTCTATCTCCCCAAAGGGGACTCAGGGCGGCTGACATGGGGCCAAGCCCGAATAAAAACAATAGCAATATATAAATAATAATAATAATAATAATAATAATAACAACTTTATTTTTATACCCCGCCTCTATTTCCCCAAAGGGGACTCAGGGCGGCTGACATGGGGCCAAGCCCGAATAAAAACAATAGCAATATATAAATAATAATAATAATAATAATAATAATAATAATAATAACTTTATTTTTATACCCCGCCTCTATTTCCCCAAAGGGGACTCAGGGCGGCTGACATGGGGCCAAGCCCAAATAAAAACAATAGCAATATATAAATAATAATAATAATAATAATAATAATAATAATAATAATAACAACTTTATTTTTATACCCCGCCTCTATTTCCCCAAAGGGGACTCAGGGCGGCTGACATGGGGCCAAGCCCAAATAAAAACAATAGCAATATATAACTAATAATAATAATAATAATAATAATAATAATAATAATAACAACTTTATTTTTATACCCCGCCTCTATTTCCCCAAAGGGGACTCAGGGCGGCTGACATGGGGCCAAGCCCAAATAAAAACAATAGCAATATATAAATAATAATAATAATAATAATAACAACTTTATTTTTATACCCCGCCTCTATTTCCCCAAAGGGGACTCAGGGCGGCTGACATGGGGCCAAGCCCAAATAAAAACAATAGCAATATATAACTAATAATAATAATAATAATAATAATAATAATAATAATAACTTTATTTTTATACCCCGCCTCTATTTCCCCAAAGGGGACTCAGGGCGGCTGACATGGGGCCAAGCCCAAATAAAAACAATAGCAATATATAACTAATAATAATAATAATAATAATAATAATAATAATAATAACTTTATTTTTATACCCCGCCTCTATTTCCCCAAAGGGGACTCAGGGCGGCTGACATGGGGCCAAGCCCGAATAAAAACAATAGCAATATATAAATAATAATAATAATAATAATAATAATAATAATAACAACTTTATTTTTATACCCCGCCTCTATTTCCCCAAAGGGGACTCAGGGCGGCTGACATGGGGCCAAGCCCGAATAAAAACAATAGCAATATATAAATAATAATAATAATAATAATAATAATAATAACAACTTTATTTTTATACCCCGCCTCTATTTCCCCAAAGGGGACTCAGGGCGGCTGACATGGGGCCAAGCCCAAATAAAAACAATCACAGTATAAAACACAACAACAGACAAGAGACATGCACAATTATAAAAATTTAAACTAATGACAAGAACTAATAAAAACATGGATTAAACGGAGAGGTTGTAAAAGTAGACACCTCCCAACAAAGGATTCCCTCGGCAGGAAGCAGCCAGGCTTTGAAGCTGCAAGATATTTCGATGCTAATCAAGATGATTAATTGCAACATTCATACATGCCTCCAACAGACAAGAGTTCTTTCTTTCTCCCACCCTGGACATTATTCCAGATACAGAAACCCCTCTTGCCTGCTTTCCAACAGACCTCACAACCTCTGAGGATGCCTGCCACAGATGTGGCTGAAACATCAGGAGAGAATGCTTCTGTAACATGGCCATACAACCCGGAAAACTCACAGCAACCCAGTGATTCCAGCTATGAAAGGCTTCGACAACACAATAAATGCATTCTTAGTTTGCAATATTTTAGTAGCAGAATTTGCATTTCAGTAAAAAAAAAAAAAAAGACAAATAAGTGGATAATAGGACAAATCAGGCCTGGCCTCTTTCTAGAAACCAAGATAATTGAACTAAGACTGCAATATTTTGGACACAGCATGAGAAGATACAGCTTCTACCTTGCCAAGACTATAATAAGGCAGCAGGAAAAGAGGGAAGGAAAAAAATACTCATAATGATTCATTCCCAGGTCAAAAACAGTTTCGTGACAGGCAAGAAATCCTGTTGAGAAGAACTAACTAACAAACTAACTAACATGCCTCACAACCTCTGAGGATGCCTGCCATAGATGTGGGCGAAACGTCAGGAGAGAATACTTCTGGAACATGGAGATATATTCCTCACAACCTCTGAGGATGCCTGCCATAGATGTGGGCGAAACGTCAGGAGAGAATACTTCTGGAACATGGAGATATATTCCTCACAACCTCTGAGGATGCCTGCCATAGATGTGGGCGAAACGTCAGGAGAGAATGCTTCTGGAACATGGAGATATATTCCTCACAACCTCTGAGGATGCCTGCCATAGATGTGGGCGAAACGTCAGGAGAGAATACTTCTGGAACATGGACATATATTCCTCACAACCTCTGAGGATGCCTGCCATAGATGTGGGCGAAACGTCAGGAGAGAATACTTCTGGAACATGGAGATATATTCCTCACAACCTCTGAGGATGCCTGCCATAGATGTGGGCGAAACGTCAGGAGAGAATACTTCTGGAACATGGACATATATTCCTCACAACCTCTGAGGATGCCTGCCATAGATGTGGGCGAAACGTCAGGAGAGAATACTTCTGGAACATGGACATATATTCCTCACAACCTCTGAGGATGCCTGCCATAGATGTGGGCGAAACGTCAGGAGAGAATGCTTCTGGAACATGGAGATATATTCCTCACAACCTCTGAGGATGCCTGCCATAGATGTGGGTGAAACGTCAGGAGAGAATACTTCTGGAACATGGAGATATATTCCTCACAAGTTCTGAGGATGCCTGCCATAGATGTGGGCGAAACGTCAGGAGAGAATACTTCTAGAACATAGAGATATATTCCTCACAACCTCTGAGGATGCCTGCCATAGATGTGGGCGAAAAGTCAGGAGAGAATGCTTCTGGAACATGGAGATATATTCCTCACAACCTCTGAGGATGCCTGCCATAGATGTGGGAGAAACGTCAGGAGAGAATACTTCTGGAACATGGAGATATATTCCTCACAAGTTCTGAGGATGCCTGCCATAGATGTGGGCGAAACGTCAGGAGAGAATACTTCTAGAACATAGAGATATATTCCTCACAACCTCTGAGGATGCCTGCCATAGATGTGGGCGAAACGTCAGGAGAGAATGCTTCTGGAACATGGAGATATATTCCTCACAACCTCTGAGGATGCCTGCCATAGATGTGGGAGAAACGTCAGGAGAGAATACTTCTGGAACATGGAGATATATTCCTCACAACCTCTGAGGATGCCTGCCATAGATGTGGGCGAAACGTCAGGAGAGAATACTTCTGGAACATGGAGATATATTCCTCACAACCTCTGAGGATGCCTGCCATAGATGTGGGCGAAACGTCAGGAGAGAATACTTCTGGAACATGGACATATATTCCTCACAACCTCTGAGGATGCCTGCCATAGATGTGGGCGAAACGTCAGGAGAGAATACTTCTGGAACATGGAGATATATTCCTCACAACCTCTGAGGATGCCTGCCATAGATGTGGGCGAAACGTCAGGAGAGAATACTTCTGGAACATGGACATATATTCCTCACAACCTCTGAGGATGCCTGCCATAGATGTGGGCGAAACGTCAGGAGAGAATACTTCTGGAACATGGAGATATATTCCTCACAACCTCTGAGGATGCCTGCCATAGATGTGGGCGAAACGTCAGGAGAGAATGCTTCTGGAACATGGAGATATATTCCTCACAACCTCTGAGGATGCCTGCCATAGATGTGGGCGAAACGTCAGGAGAGAATACTTCTGGAACATGGAGATATATTCCTCACAACCTCTGAGGATGCCTGCCATAGATGTGGGCGAAACGTCAGGAGAGAATACTTCTGGAACATGGAGATATATTCCTCACAACCTCTGAGGATGCCTGCCATAGATGTGGGCGAAACGTCAGGAGAGAATACTTCTGGAACATGGAGATATATTCCTCACAACCTCTGAGGATGCCTGCCATAGATGTGGGCGAAACGTCAGGAGAGAATGCTTCTGGAACATGGAGATATATTCCTCACAACCTCTGAGGATGCCTGCCATAGATGTGGGCGAAACGTCAGGAGAGAATACTTCTGGAACATGGAGATATATTCCTCACAACCTCTGAGGATGCCTGCCATAGATGTGGGCGAAACGTCAGGAGAGAATGCTTCTGGAACATGGAGATATATTCCTCACAACCTCTGAGGATGCCTGCCATAGATGTGGGCGAAACGTCAGGAGAGAATACTTCTGGAACATGGAGATATATTCCTCACAACCTCTGAGGATGCCTGCCATAGATGTGGGCGAAACGTCAGGAGAGAATACTTCTGGAACATGGAGATATATTCCTCACAACCTCTGAGGATGCCTGCCATAGATGTGGGCGAAACGTCAGGAGAGAATACTTCTGGAACATGGACATATATTCCTCACAACCTCTGAGGATGCCTGCCATAGATGTGGGCGAAACGTCAGGAGAGAATACTTCTGGAACATGGAGATATATTCCTCACAACCTCTGAGGATGCCTGCCATAGATGTGGGCGAAACGTCAGGAGAGAATACTTCTGGAACATGGAGATATATTCCTCACAACCTCTGAGGATGCCTGCCATAGATGTGGGCGAAACGTCAGGAGAGAATGCTTCTGGAACATGGAGATATATTCCTCACAACCTCTGAGGATGCCTGCCATAGATGTGGGCGAAACGTCAGGAGAGAATACTTCTGGAACATGGAGATATATTCCTCACAACCTCTGAGGATGCCTGCCATAGATGTGGGCGAAACGTCAGGAGAGAATACTTCTGGAACATGGAGATATATTCCTCACAACCTCTGAGGATGCCTGCCATAGATGTGGGCGAAACGTCAGGAGAGAATACTTCTGGAACCTGGCCACACAGCCTGGAAAACACACAACAACCCTAACTAACTTTTGCTCCTTCTATACTGCCATGTAAGCATCCAGATGATCTGCTTTGAACTGGGATATATTCTATGAGCCTACATAAATACACTGCCAGATAACCCAGTTCAAAGCAGACCACCTGGATTTTGAATGGCCGTGTGTGGAAGGGGCCTCGTTCCCATCCAAAAGGCCATTGAGGGCCACTTAGGGCACAATAAAGCATCCTAATAATCAGCTTTATTTGTGACCCGTCTTATCTCCCCAGAGGGACTCGGAGTGGATTCCAGGACAAAAGGGGCAAACATTCAGTGCCGTTGTTGTTGTTGTTTATTTGTTCAGTCGTGTCCACCTCTGGGTGACCTCCTGGACCATCCCAGGCCAGAGCCCCCTGTCGGCACTCGTGGCCACCCACCCACAGCTCCTTCAAGGCCAAGCCAGTCCCTTCACCTCACTGGCATGTGGCATGCATCACCTTCCAAGATTTTAAACAGCTCAACTGGGATTCCATCGTCTCCTGCTGCCTTGTTGTTAGCAATGCTTCTTAAGGCCCATTCAACCTTAATATAAGATGATTTTTTTCAATCCTATGACCATTCTTGTGTTTTCCATATTTGCTGGCATATGGCATGCATCATCTTGACAGCATCACCTTCCAAGATTTTAAACAGCTCAACTGGGATTCCATCATCTCCTGCTGCCTTGTTGTTAGCAATGCTTCTTAAGGCCCATTCAACCTTAATATAAGATGATTTTTTTCAATCCTATGACCATTCTTGTGTTTTCCATATTTGCTGGCATATGGCATGCATCACCTTGACAGCATCACCTTCCAAGATTTTAAACAGCTCAGCTGGGATCCCGTTGTCTCCTGCTGCCTTGTTGTTAGCAATGCTTCTTAAGGCCCATTCAACCTTAATATAAGATGATTTTTTTCAATCCTATGACCATTCTTGTGTTTTCCATATTTGCTGGCATATGGCATGCATCATCTTGACAGCATCACCTTCCAAGATTTTAAACAGCTCAACTGGGATTCCATCATCTCCTGCTGCCTTGTTGTTAGCAATGCTTCTTAAGGCCCATTCAACCTTAATATAAGATGATTTTTTTCAATCCTATGACCATTCTTGTGTTTTCCATATTTGCTGGCATATGGCATGCATCACCTTGACAGCATCACCTTCCAAGATTTTAAACAGCTCAGCTGGGATCCCGTTGTCTCCTGCTGCCTTGTTGTTAGCAATGCTTCTTAAGGCCCATTCAACCTTACTCCTCAGGATGTCTGGTTCTAATTCACTCACCACTCCGTCAAAGCTATCCTCTACATTATTATCCTTCCTATACAGATCTTATAATATAATAATAAGATATGCTATGGAGCACTGTGATGTTTGTTCATGGCCGGAATCACTGGGTTGCTGTGCGTTTTCAGGGCTGGAACATGGCAAACTCATGATGTTTGTTGCTGGGCTGTAAATGTCATTTCCTAATTGGTTCGATCATAAAAACATGGGGAAAGTTTATTTAACTGCCAAAAACTTTGTTTCTGCAGGAGGGACAGCCTGCAGCAGCACTTCTTCTTCTTCTTCTTCTTCTTCTTCTTCTTCTTATTATTATTATTATTATTATTATATTATATTATATTATGTATTACAATTGTCACACTATGATTTTTGTTCCTGGGCTATCAATAATAATAATAATAATAATAACAATAAAGCTGTATTTGTAACCCGCCTTATCTCCTCGAGGGAACTCAGGGCAGTTCAATGCCATGATTTCCTATCTGGTTCTTTCACAAAAACGTGGGAAAAGTTTCTCCAAGTGCGCAGGCCTTCTCTCTACGGGAGGGACAGGTTTTGCAACGGCTTTCCAGTTAATCCCTCTTCATCGAGTCTCAACCTGGTTTGTGGCACAAAAGACAACGTTCCCGGAGGAGAAGAGCAACGCCTTCCAGAGTCCGGACCTCACCATTCAACAGGAAGCAACACTTTGGATGTTGTTGTGGCCAAAAGTGTGTCCCAGGAGGGCCCTGAGGGCTGACCCTTGGCCTCAAACGGGTCTGTCCAGCCCTGGTGGCGGTCAGTGTGTTGGTCCTCCCAGGGCTGACCCTCCCTTTGTCCTGGGCAGGGCCAAGAAGAGAGGAAAGAAGGACGGAGCTTCCCTTGGCTGCCTGGAGACTGACCGCTTGCAGGTTGGAGGGCTGGACGGCCAGGATAAGCAGGTCCAGAGCTGAGGGTCAGCGGGGCAGTGAGTGACCCCTTGGGTGCCTCTTGGGTTTGGACTCACTTCTCTTCCTCTTGTTTGCAGTCCGGCCATGCCGACCCCCGCGAGCCCCTCCTCGGACCGGGAGGCCCTGGAGCTGGACTCGGAGGAGGAGGAGGTCTCTGGCCACGATGACCTCCTGGATGGAAGGGATCCAGGTGAGGGGCGCAGGGGGGGCTCCACAGGGCAGGGAGGGGGCTGGCCGGGTGACCCCCTGACCTGACCTGACCGTTGCCCCTCTTTGCCCCCCAGGTGACCCCTGCCGGCCCTTGCGGTGCGTCTACCGGCCGAGGCCCCTCCGCTCCCCGGGGACACTCTTCCTGCCGGGGGTCACCCTCCTGGCCAAGGTCGAGGGCGCCGAGAGGTACACCAGCGGGTCCAAGGTCAGAGGGGGCACAACCGGGGGGGGGGGGGGTTGGTCAAGATGGCGTGGGACAAGGGGTCAAGTGGAAGGAGCAAGGCCCAAGGGTGTGTGTGTGGGGGGGGGGGGCAAACTAGGGCGTGATTGAAGGGCTTGCATTTGGAGATTGTTGATGGAGGAGGAAGAGGAGAAAGAAGAAGAAGGGGAAGAAGAGGGGGAGCAGAACGAGGAGGAAAAAGGAGGGGAAGAAGAAAGAAAGAAAGAAAGAAAGAAGAGGAGGAAAAAAGGGGAGAAAGGAAGTAGAGGAGGAGGAGAAAGAGAAGAAAGTAGGGGAAGAAGAGGGTGAGGAAAAAGGAGGAGGGGGTGAAAAGAGGATGAAGAGGGCAAGAGGAATAGAATGAAAGAGGAGAAAAACAAGGGAAGAGGACAAGGAGGCTGAGGAAGAAGAAGAGCAAGAAGAAGAGGAAGAGGAAACATGGAGGATGGTGAAAAAGAATGAAGAGGAGGGCAAGCGGAAGAAGAATAGAAGGAGGATGAGGAAGAAGCAGAAGAGAAGAAGGAAGAAGAGAGGGAGCAGGAGGAAGAAGGAGGGGAAGAGGAAAGGAAGAAAAGGAGGAGAAGGAAGTAACAAAGGAAGAGTAACAAGTAGGGGAAGAAGAGGGTGAGGAAAAGGAGGAGGGTGGGTGAAAAAAGGATGAAGAGAGGAAGAGGAATAGAATGAAAGAGGAGAAAAACAAGGGAAGAAGACGAAGAGGCTGAGGAAGAGGAAGAGCAAGAAGAAAAGGAGGAGGGTGTAATAGATTGAAGAGGAGGGGCAAGCGGAAGAAGAATAGAAGGAGGAAGAGGAAGAAGAGAGTGAGGAAGAGGAGGAAGCAGAAGAGAAGAAGGGTGAGGAAAAGGAGGACGGTGAAAAAGGGGAAGTGGAGGGCAAGAGGAAGAATAGAAGGAGGAAAAGAAAATAAGGAGGAAGAAGAGGGTGAAGAAGAAAAACTAGAAGGGGAGCAGGAGGAAGAGAACAAAGAGGAAGAGAAAAAGAAGAGGAGAAAGGGGGGAAAGAAGTAGAGAAGGAAGAGAAGAAAGAAGGGAAGCAGAAGGTTAAGAAAGGGCAGAAGAGAAGAAGGGGAAGAAGAGGGCGAGAAAGAGGAGGAGGGTGAAAAATAGGATGCAGAAGAGGGCAAGAGGAGGAGGAAGAGGAGAAAGAGAAGAAAAATAAGGGAGAAGAGAAAGAAGAAGGGTGAGGAAAAGGAGGAAGAGGAGAGTAAGAGGAGGAGGAAAAGAAAGAAGAAAATTAGGAGGAAGAAGGAAGAGGGGTGGAAGAGGGAGTAGAGGAGAAGGAAGAGAAGAAAGAAGGGGAAGAAGAGGAGGGAGAAGAGAGGAGGAAGGGGAGGGAAAGAGGAAGAAGAACAGAAGGAGAAGGAAGAAGGGGAAGAAGAGAATGAGGAAGGCAAGAAGAGGGCAAAGCAGGCATGTAACAGGAATCACAGCAGCCGCAAAGGAAGTGAGCAAGCGGCCTTTGGAAAATGTGAGCCGGCCTCCCCGAAGCCCGGCTGAGGATCCCGTGCGGGGGACGATGGGCTTTGAAAGCCAATCCAGGTTTGCACAGAAAGTGGGGCTCCTGCCCAGGAAAGGCAGGAGGAAGAGGAAGATGAGAGTGAGGAAGAGGGACAAGGGAGGTGAGGAGGAAATGGAGGGAAAGAGGAGGAGAACGGATAGAAGGAGAAAGAAAATAAAGAGGAAGAAGTGGCTGAGGGAGAGAGAGAGAAAGAAGAGGAGCAGGAGGAAGAGAACAAAGAGGAAAGGAAGGAGAGGAGGAAAAGGGGGAAAGGAAGTAGAGAAGAAGGAAAGGGAAGAAGAGGGTGGAAGAGAAGAAGGGGAAGAAGAGGGCGAGAAAGGAGAAGGGTGAAAAAGAGGATGCAGAAGAGGGCAAGAGGAGGAGGAATAGGAGAAAGAGAAGAAAAATAAGGGAGAAGAGTGAGGAAAAGGAGGAAGAGGAGAGTAAGAGGAGGAAGAATAGAAAGAAGAAAATTAGGAAGCGGAGGAAAAAGGAAGAGGGGTGGAAGAGGGAGTAGAGAAGGAAGAGAAGAAAGAAGGGGAAGAAGAGGAGGGAGAAGAGGATGAAGAGGATGAAGAACAGAAAGAGAAGGAAGAAGGGGAAGAGGAGAATGAGGAGGGCTACAGGGGCAAGAAGAGGGCAAAGCAGGCACGTAACAGGAATCCCAGCAGCCGCAAAGGAAGTGAGCAAGCGGCCTTTGGAAAATGTGAGCCGGCCTCCCCGAAGCCGTGGTGGGCAAGCGGAGAGGCTGTTGCCACGGTGACCAAGGCGTCCCCTGCCTTGTGCCAAGAAGCGCACGTCCCGGCTCAGGCAACCGGTGGGGGGGGGGGGGGGGGGCTCCTTGCGCCTCCTCCTCCTCCTCCTCCTCCGGTGCAGCAGCCTGTCTCCGGTTCCCCCAAACAGGAAATTTCCATGCTGGGCGGGAAGTCCCTCTGCGCATTGCTGAGATTCCGGCCCTGACGTTGACGTGGTGCCCCTGCGGTTTGCTCTGCCCCGGGGCAGAGGGAAGAAGTCACGGCGGGAGAACACGTTCCGCAGTCCTGGGGGCAGGCCAAGCCCCTCCCGGGAGGCCACGCAACACCCAGGGGGTCTGCTCTGAACTGGGTTCTGTGGCTGCGCAGAAGGGGCCCCGTCTAGCAAAGCATGCATGAGAGAGGGTGCATGAGAGTGTGTGTGCATCAGTGTGCATGAGTGTACATGAATGTGCATGGGAGCATGTGCAAGAAAGTGAGAATGAGAAGTGGGTGCATGAGTGCATGAGAATGTGTATGAGAGTATGTGTATGAATGTGCATAAGTGTGCATGAGAGTATATGCATGACTATGTGCATGAGAGAGTGCATGAGTGTGCATAAGTGCATGAGAGTATGTGCATGAGAGTATGTGCATGAGAGTGTGTGCATGACTGTGTGCATGAGAGAGTGCATGAGTGTGCATAAGTGTGCATGAGAGTATGTGCATGAGTGTGCCTAAGTGTGTATGAGAGTGTGTGCATCAGTGTGCATGAGTGTGCATGGGAGCATGTGCAAGAAAGTGAGAATGAGAAGTGGGTGCATGAGTGCATGAGAATGTGTATGAGAGTATGTGTATGAATGTGCATAAGTGTGCATGAGAGTATATGCATGACTATGTGCATGAGAGAGTGCATGAGTGTGCATAAGTGCATGAGAGTATGTGCATGAGAGTATGTGCATGAGAGTGTGTGCATGACTGTGTGCATGAGAGAGTGCATGAGTGTGCATAAGTGTGCATGAGAGTATGTGCATGAGTGTGCCTAAGTGTGTATGAGAGTGTGTGCATCAGTGTGCATGAGTGTGCATGGGAGCATGTGCAAGAAAGTGAGAATGAGAAGTGGGTGCATGAGTGCATGAGAATGTGTATGAGAGTATGTGTATGAATGTGCATAAGTGTGCATGAGAGTATATGCATGACTATGTGCATGAGAGAGTGCATGAGTGTGCATAAGTGCATGAGAGTATGTGCATGAGAGTATGTGCATGAGAGTGTGTGCATGACTGTGTGCATGAGAGAGTGCATGAGTGTGCATAAGTGTGCATGAGAGTATGTGCATGAGTGTGCCTAAGTGTGTATGAGAGTGTGTGCATCAGTGTGCATGAGTGTGCATGGGAGCATGTGCAAGAAAGTGAGAATGAGAAGTGGGTGCATGAGTGCATGAGAATGTGTATGAGAGTATGTGTATGAATGTGCATAAGTGTGCATGAGAGTATATGCATGACTATGTGCATGAGAGAGTGCATGAGTGTGCATAAGTGCATGAGAGTATGTGCATGAGAGTATGTGCATGAGAGTGTGTGCATGACTGTGTGCATGAGAGAGTGCATGAGTGTGCATAAGTGTGCATGAGAGTATGTGCATGAGTGTGCCTAAGTGTGTATGAGAGTGTGTGCATCAGTGTGCATGAGTGTGCATGGGAGCATGTGCAAGAAAGTGAGAATGAGAAGTGGGTGCATGAGTGCATGAGAATGTGTATGAGAGTATGTGTATGAATGTGCATAAGTGTGCATGAGAGTATATGCATGACTATGTGCATGAGAGAGTGCATGAGTGTGCATAAGTGCATGAGAGTATGTGCATGAGAGTATGTGCATGAGAGTGTGTGCATGACTGTGTGCATGAGAGTGCATGAGTGTGCATAAGTGTGCATGAGAGTATGTGCATGAGTGTGCCTAAGTGTGTATGAGAGTGTGTGCATCAGTGTGCATGAGTGTGCATGGGAGCATGTGCAAGAAAGTGAGAATGAGAAGTGGGTGCATGAGTGCATGAGAATGTGTATGAGAGTATGTGTATGAATGTGCATAAGTGTGCATGAGAGTATATGCATGACTATGTGCATGAGAGAGTGCATGAGTGTGCATAAGTGCATGAGAGTATGTGCATGAGAGTATGTGCATGAGAGTGTGTGCATGACTGTGTGCATGAGAGAGTGCATGAGTGTGCATAAGTGTGCATGAGAGTATGTGCATGAGTGTGCCTAAGTGTGTATGAGAGTGTGTGCATCAGTGTGCATGAGTGTGCATGGGAGCATGTGCAAGAAAGTGAGAATGAGAAGTGGGTGCATGAGTGCATGAGAATGTGTATGAGAGTATGTGTATGAATGTGCATAAGTGTGCATGAGAGTATATGCATGACTATGTGCATGAGAGAGTGCATGAGTGTGCATAAGTGCATGAGAGTATGTGCATGAGAGTATGTGCATGAGAGTGTGTGCATGACTGTGTGCATGAGAGAGTGCATGAGTGTGCATAAGTGTGCATGAGAGTATGTGCATGAGTGTGCCTAAGTGTGTATGAGAGTGTGTGCATCAGTGTGCATGAGTGTGCATGGGAGCATGTGCAAGAAAGTGAGAATGAGAAGTGGGTGCATGAGTGCATGAGAATGTGTATGAGAGTATGTGTATGAATGTGCATAAGTGTGCATGAGAGTATATGCATGACTATGTGCATGAGAGAGTGCATGAGTGTGCATAAGTGCATGAGAGTATGTGCATGAGAGTATGTGCATGAGAGTGTGCATGACTGTGTGCATGAGAGAGTGCATGAGTGTGCATAAGTGTGCATGAGAGTATGTGCATGAGAGTATGTGCATGAGAGTGTGTGCATGACTGTGTGCATGAGAGAGTGCATGAGTGTGCATAAGTGTGCATGAGAGTATGTGCATGAGTGTGCCTAAGTGTGTATGAGAGTGTGTGCATCAGTGTGCATGAGTGTGCATGGGAGCATGTGCAAGAAAGTGAGAATGAGAAGTGGGTGCATGAGTGCATGAGAATGTGTATGAGAGTATGTGTATGAATGTGCATAAGTGTGCATGAGAGTATGTGCATGAGAGTATGTGCATGAGTGTGTGCGCATGAGAGACTGTGCATGAGAGACTGTGCATGATGCTTTTCGCTCCTGTCCTCAAGATGAAACCACAACACAAAGGGCTGCACCTACACAGCAGTACCTCATAGTTTGCGCCACCTTGACCGCCTTGTCTCATTGCTGTGGAATCCTGGGAGTTGGAGTTTGACACGGTCTTGAGCCTCCTCTTGCTAAAGAGGGCCTCCTGAAACTACAACTCCCAGAATCCCATAGCATTGAGCCAGGGCAGCCAGAGTGTGGTTAAACTGCATCCATTTCGCAGTGTAGATGCACCCTGTTGTCAGTGTCCATCACCTTGAATTCCAAACTGAGGAAAAGGCAGTATGGGCTATTAATATTATTATTAATAATTGTTTTAGGTTTAGTTTTGTAAGATGCCAGCATTTGAGTTGTATGTACGCAGTCTGGAGATCTGCACGGCAGAAAGGGGTGGACAGGGGTATGCATGTGTTAGCATGGCATGCTCATTTTAGCTTTAGTTTTGCAAGATGCCATCGTTTCGAGTTGTATACAGTGTGTAAATCGACTTCCTTTGCATTGAGGTATGTTACATAGTGTAATAGTAATAACTAGCTGTGCCCGGCCACGCGTTGCTGTGGCAAATTGGTGGTGGTATTGGTTAAAATTTGTTGTGTAATTTTTATTTGACGTTATTTGTAGTTTTTTATTAATTTTATTGTAAGTTATCTTTTTATTTATTATATTATTTTCTTGTATTATTTTTAGTTATTTTCTGTTATTATAGTATTTTATTGTATTAATTTTTTTAGTTTTTTTTTATTATTTTTTATTGGGTTGCTAGGAGACCAAGTAGGAGACCTTCTAACTGGCAGCAATTGGAGAAAAGCAATTATTCCTCTCTCTCTAATTAGGACTTTATTTTTCTTTTCTTTTTGTTGTATCAACCTAGAGGCGTGGATGATGGGTTGTGTTGTCAAATTTCGAGGTTGGGGGGACTGTAGTTTTGTTGTTTTGTGGGTCGCCGTGATGCCATCACTCTTTTATATATATATATAGATAACAATAACAATAATAATAATAATAATGCACATGAGAGCCATGGGTGGTGGTGAGCCCCAGAGCAATGCTTGGTCCCAAAAGGCTGCAATGAGGGAGTTGGTTCACTTTCCCAAAGTAGTGAGATACATGTGGGTTCACTTGCAAACATCCAAACAGTCAATAGTTCTGGACAG
Source organism: Anolis carolinensis (assembly GCF_035594765.1). Lineage (NCBI taxonomy): Eukaryota > Metazoa > Chordata > Lepidosauria > Squamata > Anolidae > Anolis > Anolis carolinensis. The sequence continues at coordinate 154,667 of NC_085846.1, read as the reverse complement.
GGAGGAAGGGGTCACCTGGCTGACCGTTTGGGGGTCTCCTCACCTCCCCCCCCTCCTTTTCCAGGTGCGTCCGAACACGGTGTACTCCTTGCGCCTGACCCACGGGGCCTTCTCCTGGACCATGAAGAAGAAGTTCAAGCACTTCCAGGAGCTGCACTGGGACCTCATGCGCCACCGCATGCTCCTGGCCTTCCTCCCGCTCTCCAGGTCAGAGGGCCACAAGACAGGCACCCTGTGGCAATCACAACATGTAACACGATTTCCGTTCCGGGGTTACCAATGTCATTTCCTAATTGATTCTGTCATAACATCAAGACTCGCATCAAGTCTCAACCCATTCAACAGAGTTTTCAGGAGCCACAAAAACAAAGTTTCTGGGGTAGAACCCATGTGGGATGACGAGAGAAACCAAAGCGAGACCCTTTCTCGAGGCTTGAAAAGTAAACACAGTTTTATTCAGAGCGTCTCTTTGTCTTTTCCCGCTTGAAGCGGTACCTATTTATCTACTCACATTTGCATGTACAGTAGAGTCTCACTTATCCAACATAAACGGGCCGGCAGAATGTTGGATAAGCGAATATGTTGGATAATAAGGAGGCATTAAGGAAAAGCCTATTAAACATCAAATTAGGTTATGATTTTACAAATGAAGCACCAAAACATCACGTTAGACAACAAATTTGGCAGAAAAAGTAGTTCACTATGCAGTAATGCTATGTAGTAATTACTGTATTTATGAATTTAGCACCAAAATATCACGATGTATTGAAAACATTGACTACAAAAATGCGTTGGATAATCCAGAATGTTGGATAAGCGAGTGTTGGATAAGTGAGACTCTACTGTATTCAAACTTCTATGTTGGCAGGGAAGCTAGGGCTGACAGGGGGAGCTCACCCCATCTCACAGGTTCGAACTGGCAACCTTCAAGTCAGTAGATTCAGCGGCACAAGGGTTTAACCCGTTGTGCCACCTTTGACCCTCTGAATATATGTGTTGTAGCTCAGCAACTGGCAGCAGATTTTTCTGACATTTCCAAGGACGAGGGGTTTGATGAGGTTCAAAGTGATGAGTCTGTCACAGAACTGCAGGCAGTTGAGGCTGATGTTTTGGATTCCTGTGATGATTCCCAGACAACCAGGGAAAGGGAAAGAAGTGAAAGGTCCATTTCTCTTGAGAAACAGCCTTCGGTCGATGGGGAGTTTTCCCGAGAAGCCAGATTAGGCTTGAGAACAGAGGGAGTGAACAATAGACTAATTAGATGTTCTGAGAGAATCAGTGACAAGACTTTGAAGACCAGGTGGGTTTGACATGATTTCATGTGTACTTGGTTGGGCTGAAATTAAGTGGTGTTGGCTTCACGCCTCTCAGAGGAGACCATGTTGCCTTATGGGATGGCTCTCCTGTCTGTCTCTGTTCTCAAGTTCATGATTCAAGTATCCTCAAGTTTCCTGTTCTGGCCCATTCTTTTGCTTCCTTGGAAAAGTTCCTGTTTTCTTGTTCATGGATTTATGTTTGAAGTCCTGCTGTGGATTTTTGGTGCTCTTGACCTTATTTGCTTTGTCATTTTTGGATCATTGCTGTTTTGTATTTTCTATTCTTCTGACTTTTTTGGAAATGCCCTTTCTCCCTTTTCACCTGCTTTCTTCAATAACTATTTTTAGATACAACTACTGGACTCTGGTGTGGTGCTGGGGAGAAAGGTGTTCTCAGTGCTGGAGTGCAACAATGCAGTCCATACATCAGTTCTTCTACGAGGGTTGAATGAAAAGTAATGCCTCCACCTTCGTAACTCCTCAACAGATGGCAGTCCTGGTCTGCAGCAGGTCCTGGCTTGTTCAGTAGACTCTCCTCTACAGTTCCATTTGCCGGGAAGCCTTAGCATTGAACGGTTGTGTTGTTAAAGTGCGAAGTATGGAACCCTGCACAGACGGTCGGTCAACGTGCCGTCACTCAATTCTCGACAGCAGAAGGTGTCACCCAAAGGAGATTCATCAGAGAATGCAAGCTGTTTATGGGGATTGTGTTGATGTGGTCCTGTGCATCATTGGGTGAGTAAGTTTCAAGATGTTGAGGTGGGAACATCTGAAGAGTTGGGCGTCCTGTGACAGCAACCATTGAGTTTCACAAGCAAAAGGTTGACAGATTGATTCAGGATGATCGTCGTATCACTCAGAGAGAAATGTCAAGCATCATCGGCATTTCACAAGAACGTGTGGGTCACATGATTGCTTTGCTTGGCTATCGGAAGGTCTGTGCACGATGGATCCTGTGAGACGCCGGTCGCGGAAACCGAGTGTCGACTTCTTCTGTGACGGCTTCAGAAAACGTGTTCGTCGTTGGCAGAAATGTATCCAATTGTCTGTTGATTATGTGGAAAAGTGAACAGTGGTTGTTAAAGAGCACATTCTGAGGATTATTTCTGCGTTTCATTTATTAAAATATTCCCATCCAAACCCAAGTAACGAAGGTGGAGGCATTACTTTTCATTCAACCCTCATAAAAGCAGGATACAGAGAGACATTGTGTTTTTAGGCCACCCGTCCACCAAGGGATGGACCCACCTCTCTCCTTCCGTTCGGCCTGTGACGAGTACCTGGAATTTACAGATAACATCTCAAGCCTTTGCCTCTACATTGAACAGGCCTCTTGAACATTCCTTTCCCAGCTACGTGCATCTAAGAATCTAGTTTTCTTTGCTTTCTCTATTCCAATGTGCTTATACATACATTATATGTGTACGTTTATATATATTTCTCACGATCTCTCTCTCAGAACAACTACTTTCAAAGGAAGGGCCGCACCATTAAATAGGAAATAACACTTTTGAATCAGGAACAGGAAATTGTTCTCTCTGGGTGCATCTGCACTGTTGGATTGATGCAGTTTGGTGCCACTTTTAACTGCCATGGCTCAGTGTTACGGACTCATGGGGTTTGGCGAGGCCCCAACACCCTTTGGCAGAGAAGGCTGAAGATCTGGAGAAACTCCCAGGACTCCTTCAGCCCTCAAAGTGGTGCCAAACTGCATCAATTCCTGAGTGCGGATGCAGTATTTGTCTTGACTCTGTCGCTCCTTTTTTGCAGGTTCTCTGTGCAGGGTTCTCCTCCAGAAGCAGCCAGCCTGGGGCTGCCCTCTCTGCCCCATGGAGGAGGAGGAAGCGGGGGTGAAGTGTCCCGGCGACCCTCCAGCAAACAGGTGTATATATGTATTTATACATTTGCGTATTTGAATGGAGGGCTTGCACTGGAGCAGTGATGGCCACCCTATGACACGCGTGTCAGCACTGACACGCCTAGCCATTTTTGCTGACACGCTGCCGCATGCAGATTGATTGTCTTTTGTGGCCAAATTTGGTGTGATTTGGTCCAGTGGTTTTGTTGTTTACTCCATGGGAATTATGCGCTCTCTCTCTCTCTCTCTATATATATATATATAATATTCTATTATTATTCTATTATTATTGTAGTATATTATCATATTATCTATATATATATAAAAGAGTGGTGGCATCACGGCGACGCACAAAACAACAAAACTACAGGCCCCCCAACCTCGAAATTTGACAACACAACCCATCATCCACACCTCTAGGTTGATACAACAAAAAGAAAAGAAAAACAAAGTCCTAATTAGAGAGAGGAATAATTGCTTTTATCCAATTGCTGCCAGTTTGAAGGCTAAGCTCCACCCACTTGGTCTCCTAGCAACCTACTCAGCCCAGGGGACAGGCACAGTTAGGCCTCACTTAGGCCTCTTCCACAGATTATCAGATTTTAACTGGATTATATGGCAGTGTAGACTCAAGGCTCTTCCACACAGCTATATAACCCATTTAGAATCTTATATTATCTGCTTTAAACTGGATTATCTTGACTCCACGCTGCCATATAATCCACTTCAGTGTGCATACTAAACATAAAGACAACCATACAACAGACATTCAATACCACCACTACCTCACCAACTTCTCACCACCAGACAATGCCACAGCAACGCGTGGCCGGGCACAGATAGTAATAATAATAATCTGCAAAAGGCCACCCGACTGGGATCTGCATGCATCATCTGAAACTACATCACACAGTCCTAAACACTTGGGTAATGTCCAACTTGTGATTTTGTGATACGAAAATGATAATAATTATTATTTGTGTCAATAATAATAATAGCAATAACTAAAAAACCTTCTAATGAAGGCAGATCGGCAAAGGCAGAAAGTGGCCGTAATGTCACAAAGATGTTTTCCCGAGGCCGTCTTCCCCTTCTCTTCTTGGTGCTGCACTTGTTTTAGACCTGTTGATGTCAAAACTTTGATGTTTTTAATACGACTTTTTCTTCAGTGGCATTCCTTCTTGTTCTTTGTGTTGATGTTCCATTTTAAAAAAAATGAGTGTTATGGGTGCGAATCCGAAGAGCAAAGCCAACCTGGATAACGGAGCTTTCCTCTTGCACAGAAACATCTGGAGAAATATCTCAACACCCTTCTGGGGTCCAGATTCTACCGGGACCACCACGCTATGGTAATGGCCTTCTGCATTGGATGGAGGGGGGGGGGAGATTGGGGGGCGTTCTGGGGGTCTCTCCTCCTGAAATAATGCACCATTATCCTCCCCACCCATTGACCCCCCATTTCTTCTCCCTCTTTTTAGACAGAGTTCCTGGACGTGAGCCCACTCTCGTTCATCCCGGACCTGGGACCCAAAGGCCTGTGAGTGAAGGGTCCCCATTGGGTGGGTGGGTGGGTGGGTGGGTGGGTGGGAGGTCTCTCTCTCTCTCTCTCCAGGCCCATTTCTGGCAAATAATGTCATTCCCCCCCCCCAATACACACACACTTCTGTCTCCCCCAACTCATTTTTTTCTTTATTTTTAGATGTTGAACATTTTAAATACATTTAAATACTCAAAATTTCAGTGAAGAAGAACCATTTTATTGATTAGCCCTTAGGCCATATCAAAGTACCAAGCCAAACAACCAGGCTCGAAAAGACCCCCCCGAGGTTTGCAGATTTTAATTACCTATCTTTCAAAGAAACTTCATTTTATCTTATCCAATTCACCTCATTAATAATAATAATAATAATAATAATAATAATAATAATAATAAGTTTATTTGTATCCCGCCTCCATCTCCCCCGAAGGGGACTCGGGGCGGCTTACAGCAAAATCAAAATACAAACAATGATAAAATATAAAACATCAGGACAAAAACAAAACCAATAAAAAAATATACACAATAAGTTAAAAACACAACGCAGAATTAAAACATCAGGTTAAAAAACAATGAGGTTGCAATAGTGGATAAGCAAAGTGTACGGTGCACATTATGGGTAACAAATTCATAAATGGATAAAGTGCATTAGAATCATTTAAGGCCACATTAGGTACGGTAGGGAGGGAGGGGTCCTGAGTAATATCAATCCATCAGGAATCGGGAAGAGCGACCAGTGCAAAAGGTCGAGGAGCATAATAATTGTGATGGAAAAAAGATGATCTTAACCAAAGGCCTGGGTGAAAAGCCAAGTTTTCAGACTCTTCCGAAATGCCATCAAGGTGGGGGCTTGCCTGATCTCCCTAGGCAGCGAATTAGCGAGTTTACCCTAAATAATAAGAGTCAGCTAAAAGTCTCTGAAGCTCAAGGGAAGTTTGCTAAACTGAGCAATGGGTAAACGCAAAAGAAGAAAACAGCTTGGCTTTAGTCCAGGCTCTTTCCCTCAGCCAAAAGACACCAAACAGCCAAGATTGCTTGAAGATTGTTTTGCTTGGAAAGAAAATGTAAGTGAAACAAACCTCATTTCTACTTCTAATAGATTTGATATCAAAATGTCAGTGTTTTCAACACAAGAGTATGTCAGAGTAATGCAGTGCAGCGGTAGTAGCATGAAAAGGAATGGAGCGCAGAATGAGCGACACTTTGAGACGTCAGTAAAAGTAATATACAAAGCTTTACTGAACGGAGCAGGAAACAGCACAAACAGACTCTTGCAGACGACAAACAAACACAGGACTGATCTGTTCTCCAACAGATCTCAAACTCGACTGGAACTCAAGACAGACTGAACTGATGCAATAGATAAGCACATACTCTTGTGTCTGGATGCTCCCTAGTTCCAGCCACACACCAAGGTCATCATCGCTCATTAGTGATTAACTCTTTACACACTATCACACACTCTGGATCAGAGGTCCTCAAACTAAGGCCCGGGGGCCGGATGCGGCCTTCCAAGGTCATTTACCTGGCCCCCGCCCTCAGTTTTATAATATAATATTTTTATATCAGTTTTAATAATATAATATGTTGTGTTTGTGTGTGTGTGTGTATATATATATAATATTGATAAAATATTGTATTGTTATACAATATAATACTAATAATAATACCATATAATAATATTAATTATATGTTATATATTACATATAATATTACAGTATAGTGGTACAGTATAGTGCGGACCAAAAGGTCCCAGGTTCAAATCCTAGGAGCGGAATGAGCGCCCGCTGTTAACCCCAGCTCCTGTCAACCAAGCAGCTCGAAAACATGCAAATGTGAGTAGATCAATAGGTACTGCTCTGGCGCGAAGGTAATGGCGCTCCATGCAGTCATGCCAGTGGCCATATGACCTTGGAGATGTCTATGGACAACGCCGGCTCTTCGGCTTAGAAATGGAGATGAGCACCAACCCCCAGAGTCAGACATGACTGGACTTAACGTCAGGGGAAACCTTTGCCTTTTTAATGCTAATATTGTGCTATACTAATAATATAATATATTGTATGTACTGCTCTGAGTCCCCTTCGGGGTGAGAAGGGTGGGATATAAATGTAGTAAATAAATGTAGTAAATGAATAAATAAATAATTTTGGACTTAGGCTCGCCCAAAGTCTGAAATGACTTGAAGACACACAACAACAACAACAACAACAATCCTAATTAACCTGACTATCCCATTGGCCAGAAGCAGGCCCACACTTCCCATTTGTGTTTTAAACTGTGTATATTGTTTAATGCTGTTACTTTTGTAACGTTGTGAGCCGCCCCGAGTCCCCACGGGGAGATGGTGGCGGGGTATAAATAAAGTGTTTTTATTATTATTATTATTGAAATCCTGATAGGTTTATGTTGGTTAAAATTGTTTTCATTTTTAAATATTGTATTGTTCTTTAATTGTTATTGTTGTTTTGCACTACAAATAAGATATGTGCAGTGTGCATTGGAATTTGTTCGTTTTTTCCCCCCAAATGATAATTCGGCCCCACAACAGTCTGAAGGATTGTGGACCGGCCCTCGGCTTGAAAAGTTTGGGGACCCCTGCATTACACAAATCTCACATTGACAGAATACTCATAGCATGTTAATGATCTCAGTTATAATGAAATAATCTTTACATATTTTTTTCTATCTTGGGCAATCTATCTATATATATACACACATAGTAAAAGTGAAAATCTGTCTGTGTGTATGTGGCAGGGGTGTCCACTCACACAGGCAGCCTCCCTCCGGCCTCCACAAACGGGCTCTCGTTCCCAGTGCTGAGGAGCCACCCAGTCCCTCCCTCCCAGGACATTGCAGGTTACAGCGAGCACACCCCAGGGTTCCTTTCTCTCTCTATTTGCATGGCCCCGCCCACTGCCTCTCCCTTAACCCTTTCCTATGGCACACAGCAAACAGAGGAATCAATCAGCAACTGAACATACTAGAGAGAGAGGTTTTGGGAGAATTCACCAATCTCTAACCTTCCATTCTTGGGCAAGGTCTTGGAGCGGGTGGTTGCTTCCCAGCTCCAGGGATTCTTGGAAGATACGGATTTTCTGGACCCATCGCAGTCTGGTTTCAGACCTGACTACAGTACCGAGACGGCTTGGGTGGCCTTGGTGGATGACCTCCGCAGGGAGCTGGACAGGGGGAGTGTGACCCTGATGGTTCTCCTGGACATCTCAGCGGCTTTCGATACCATCGACCATGGTCTCCTTCTGGGGAGGCTCTCTGGGATGGGGCTCGGTGGCACGGTTCTGCTGTGGCTCCAGTCCTTCCTGGAGGGCCGTTCCCAGATGGTGAAGCTGGGGGACACCTGCTCGGACCCCTGGCCTTTGACCTGTGGGGTCCCGCAAGGTTCCATTTTGTCCCCCATGCTTTTTAATATCTACATGAAACCGCTGGGTGAGGTCATCCGGAGTTTTGGAGTGCGGTGCCATCTCTACGCGGATGACACCCAACTCTACTACTCCTTTCCACCTAATTCCAAGGAAGCCCCTCGGATACTGGACCAGTGTCTGGCCGCTGTATTGGCCTGGATGAGGGCGAACAAGCTGAGGCTCAATCCTGACAAGACAGAGGTCCTCCAGGTCAGTCGTACGTCTGATCGGGGTATTGGGTGGCCACCTGTGCTTGACGGGGTTGCACTCCCCCTGAAGGCGCAGGTCCATTGCAGCTTGGGGGTCCTCCTGGATTCGGGGCTGACGCTTGAGGCTCAGGTGTCGGCCGTGGCCGGGAGGCCTTTGCACAACTAAAACTTGTGCGCCAGCTGCGACCATACCTCGAGAAGTCAGATCTGACCAGGGTGGTCCATGCCTTAGTTACCTCTAGACTGGATTACTGCAATGCGCTCTACGTGGGGCTGCCTTTGAAGACGGCTTGGAAACTACAACTAGTACAACGATCGGCAGCCAGGTTTCTAACTGGGGCAGATTACAGGGCGCGCTCAACGCCGCTGTTTAAAGAGCTCCACTGGCTGCCATTTATTTTCCGAGCCCAATTCAAGGTGCAGGTGATCACCTACAAAGCCCTTAACGGTTTGGGACCCACCTACCTTCGAGACCGCATTTCCCCCTATGAACCCGCACGACCTCTTCGCTCGTCGGGGGAGGCCCTCCTCTCGCTCCCACCAACTTCGCAGGCGCGGTTGGTGGGGACGAGGGAGAGGGCCTTCTCCGCCGTGGCCCCCATCCCGGCTCTGGAACTCGCTCCCCAGGGAGATTAGGCAGGCCCCTACCCTACTCTCATTCAGGAGGAGCCTGAAAACCTGGCTATTCCAGAAGGCCTTCGTTGGCTGATCCTTGTGGGATCATGTTATTTACCTATTAAGCAGTAGACCCTCTGGACTGTTTTTAGGATTCATTCAGCACTTTAAGTATTACACCTGCTGTATAATTATCCCTCCCTGATAACTTGATATTGCTTTGCACCTTGGCCTGGATCTTTTGACCCAAATTGGGATTTTTATATTATTGTGTATATTGACTTTTATGACTGTTTTTAATCATGTTGAAGTTTTACTGCTCGGTTTAATGTTTTATCTGATTTCTGCTGTCGTGTCTGGGCATGGCCCCATGTAAGCCGCCCCGAGTCCCTCCAGGGAGATGGGGCGGGATATAAGAATAAAATTATTATTATTATTATTATTATTATTATTATTATTATTATTATTATTTAGAGGAGTTGTAAGTCTGGGATGTATAGTTCACCTGACATCAAAGAGCAGAGAGTTATAGTTCACCCATATTCAGAAAAGCATCTGATGATGGATCTGGACCAAATTTGGCACACTAATTCAGCATGGCCAACTGGGAACACTGGTGGACTTTGGTGGTGATTGACCTTTAACTTTGGGAGTTATGAGCCCTCTGAACCGCACTAATGTCAGATCTGGACCAAACTTGGCACACAGACCCAACATTTCCCCAGCGGGACTCACAAAAGCAACAGTGCAAGCAACGTATAATGAACACAGTGGAATTAAACTACATCAACAAAAATAAACAACCGAGGAAAATACACTGCACATTCATAAAAAAACCCAGTTTAAAATAAAGTGAACAATAAAAAAACATAAACAATAAATGATACTTATAGCGTATATTACAAACTGAGTTAGAGGCCCAGTCCATGTAAAAATGTCAGGGTTCAACTTCAGCCTATGTCGGCCCTTAGCCAGACCGGAATCCTACAGCTTCATTCTACCCACTCATCACGATCCGCTCCCTCTCTTTCTCTTTCTCTTTCTTTTCCTCCGTCCCAGGGAGGGCCTGATCCTGAAGCGGTCCGGAGGGCACCGGATCCAGGGCCTGAACTGCGCCGGACGCCACCAGATCTGCTACCGGTGGTCCAAGAGGTCAGTCTCAGCGGTCAGTCGATCGCTTTATTCACTTTTCTCTTTCCTCTGGAAAGGCACTCAACCTGTCTTGCTGAAACAGCAGGCGTAGAAGCGAAAAGGACATATAGATAGACACATGCAATAGGGGAACATCCAAGTAATAATAATCATGATTTTTTTTCTACAGAATTCAAACTATGTGAAACATTCAAACTCCTTATCCAGAGATTTATTATTAAACAGGTGGTGTGGTTATCTGTCAGGAGGGATTGGATTGGAATACAAATAAATAATTATTATTATTTTATTATGACACAGCAAACAATATAGACATGCTGGATTTCGTATCACAAAATCACAAGTCGAACACTTCCCAAGTGTCTAGGACTGTGTGATGTATTATTATTATTATTATTATTATTATTGACACAATGATGTTGTATGACACAGCAAACAAGATAGACATGCTGGATTTCGCTTCACAAAATCACAAGTCGAACTCTTCCCAAGTGTCTAGGACTGTGTGATGTATTTTCGGATGATGCGTGCAGATCCCAGTAGGGTGGCCTTTTGCAGTTGGCAGATCATAATTTTGTCAATGCTTATTGTTTCCAAATGCCGGCTGAGATCTTTTGGCACGGCACCCAGTGTGCCCATCACCACGGGGACCACCTGCACTGGTTTCTGCCAGAGTCTTTGAAGTTCAATCTTGAGGTCCTGATAGCGGCTGAGTTTTTCCTGTTGTTTTTCGTCAATGCGACTGTCACCTGGGATGGCAACATCAATGATCCAAACCTTGTTTTCCACAACTGTGATGTCTGGTGTATTGTGTTCCAGAACTTTGTCAGTCTGGATTCGGAAGTCCCACAGTATCTTTGCGTGCTCATTTTCCAAGACTTTTGCAGGTTTGTGATCCCACCAGTTCTTTGCTGCTGGGAGGTGGTACTTGAGGCATAAGTTCCAATGAATCATTTGGGCCACAGAGTTGTGCCTCTGTTCGTAATCTGTCTGTGCGATATTCTTACAGCAGCTGAGGATATGATCAATGGTTTCATCAGCTTCCTTGCACAGTCTGCATTTTGGGTCATCAGCTGATTTTTCGATCTTGGCCTTGGATTTAATTTGTTCTGATGGCTTGCTCCTGGGCTGCAAGGATCAGGCCTTCTGTCTCCTTCTTCAGGGTCCCATTCGTGAGCCAGAGCCAGGTCTTCTATTATTATTATTATTATTATTAATTGCATTTGTCCTGATGTCTTGCTCCTGGGCTGCAAGGATCAGGCCTTCTGTCTCCTTCTTCAAGGTCCCATTCGTGAGCCAGAGCCAGGTCTTCTATTATTATTATTATTATTATTATTATTATTATTAATTGCATTTGTCCTGATGTCTTGCTCCTGGGCTGCAAGGATCAGGCCTTCTGTCTCCTTCTTCAGGGTCCCATTCGTGAGCCAGAGCCAGGTCTTCTATTATTATTATTATTATTATTATTATTATTAATTGCCTTTGTGCTGATGTCTTGCTCCTGGGCTGCAAGGATCAGGCCTTCTGTCTCCTCCTTCAGGGTCCCATTCATGAGCCAGAGCCAGGTCTTCTATTATTATTATTATTATTATTATTATTATTATTATTAATTGCCTTTGTCCTGATGTCTTGCTCCTGGGCTGCAAGGATCAGGCCTTCTGTCTCCTTCTTCAGGGTCCCATTCGTGAGCCAGAGCCAGGTCTTCTATTATTATTATTATTATTATTATTATTATTATTATTATTAATTGCCTTTGTTCTGATGGCTTGCTCCTGGGCTGCAAGGATCAGGCCTTCTGTCTCCTTCTTCAGGGTCCCATTCGTGAGCCAGAGCCAGGTCTTCTATTATTATTATTATTATTATTATTATTAATGGCCTTTGTCCTGATGTCTTGCTCCTGGGCTGCAAGGATCAGGCCTTCTGTCTCCTTCTTCAGGGTCCCATTCGTGAGCCAGAGCCAGGTCTTCTATTATTATTATTATTATTATTATTATTATTATTATTATTAATGGCCTTTGTCCTGATGTCTTGCTCCTGGGCTGCAAGGATCAGGCCTTCTGTCTCCTTCTTCAGGGTCCCATTCATGAGCCAGAGCCAGGTCTTCTATTATTATTATTATTATTATTATTATTATTAATTGCCTTTGTCCTGATGTCTTGCTCCTGGGCTGCAAGGATCAGGCCTTCTGTCTCCTTCTTCAGGGTCCCATTCATGAGCCAGAGCCAGGTCTTCTATTATTATTATTATTATTATTATTATTATTAATTGCCTTTGTCCTGATGTCTTGCTCCTGGGCTGCAAGGATCAGGCCTTCTGTCTCCTTCTTCAGGGTCCCATTCGTGAGCCAGAGCCAGGTCTTCTATTATTATTATTATTATTATCAATTGCCTTTGTCCTGATGGCTTGCTCCTGGGCTGCAAGGATCAGGCCTTCTGTCTCCTTCTTCAGGGTCCCATTCATGAGCCAGAGCCAGGTCTTCTATTATTATTATTATTATTATTATTATTATTAATTGCCTTTGTCCTGATGTCTTGCTCCTGGGCTGCAAGGATCAGGCCTTCTGTCTCCTTCTTCAGGGTCCCATTCATGAGCCAGAGCCAGGTCTTCTATTATTATTATTATTATTATTATTATTAATTGCCTTTGTCCTGATGTCTTGCTCCTGGGCTGCAAGGATCAGGCCTTCTGTCTCCTTCTTCAGGGTCCCATTCGTGAGCCAGAGCCAGGTCTTCTATTATTATTATTATTATTATTATTATTATTATTATTATTATTAATTGCCTTTGTCCTGATGTCTTGCTCCTGGGCTGCAAGGATCAGGCCTTCTGTCTCCTTCTTCAGGGTCCCATTCGTGAGCCAGAGCCAGGTCTTCTATTATTATTATTATTATTATTATTATTATTATTATTATTATTATTAATTGCCTTTGTCCTGATGTCTTGCTCCTGGGCTGCAAGGATCAGGCCTTCTGTCTCCTTCTTCAGGGTCCCATTCGTGAGCCAGAGCCAGGTCTTCTATTATTATTATTATTATTATTATTATTATTATTATTATTATTATTATTATTATTATTAATTGCCTTTGTCCTGATGTCTTGCTCCTGGGCTGCAAGGATCAGGCCTTCTGTCTCCTTCTTCAGGGTCCCATTCGTGAGCCAGAGCCAGGTCTTCTATTATTATTATTATTATTATTATTATTATTATTATTATTATTAATTGCCTTTTTCCTGATGTCTTGCTCCTGGGCTGCAATGATCAGGCCTTCTGTCTCCTTCTTCAGGGTCCCATTCGTGAGCCAGAGCCAGGTCTTCTATTATTATTATTATTATTATTATTATTATTATTATTATTAATGGCCTTTGTCCTGATGTCTTGCTCCTGGGCTGCAAGGATCAGGCCTTCTGTCTCCTTCTTCAGGGTCCCATTCGTGAGCCAGAGCCAGGTCTTCTATTATTATTATTATTATTATTATTATTATTAATTGCCTTTGTCCTGATGTCTTGCTCCTGGGCTGTAAGGATCAGGCCTTCTGTCTCCTTCTTCAGGGTCCCATTCGTGAGCCAGAGCCAGGTCTTCTATTATTATTATTATTATTATTATTAATTGCCTTTGTCCTGATGTCTTGCTCCTGGGCTGCAAGGATCAGGCCTTCTGTCTCCTTCTTCAGGGTCCCATTCTTATTATTATTATTATTATTATTATTATTATTATTATTATTAATTGCCTTTGTCCTGATGTCTTGCTCCTGGGCTGCAAGGATCAGGCCTTCTGTCTCCTTCTTCAGGGTCCCATTTGTGAGCCAGAGCCAGGTCTTCTCTTTATCAGCTTTTCCTTCAATTTTGTCAAGGAACTTTCCATGCAATGTTTTGTTGTGCCGGCTGTCAGCTCTAGTTTGTAGTGCGGTTTTCTTGTACTGGTTTTTTGTCTGCTGTGCCATTATTATTATTATTATTATTATTATTATTATTATTATTATTATTATTATTATTATAGCAAAGGATGGATGGCCATCTGTCAGGGGTGCTTTGATTGTGAGCCAGAGCCAGGTCTTCTCCTTATCAGCTTTTCCTTCAATTTTGTCAAGGAACTTTCCATTCAATGTTTTGTTGTGCCAGCTGTCAGCTCTAGTTTGTAGTGTGGTTTTCTTGTACTGTGTTTTTTGTCTGCTGTGATTATTATTATTATTATTATTATTATTATTATTATTATTATTATTATTATTATTGAGAAGAGGCTGGGTGGCTGTTTGTTGGGAGGGACTGGATGTTGCCTTCTGGTCTTGCAGAAAGAAGGGGGTGGACTGGATGGCCTTTGGGGTCACCTGGGCAGGCAAGAGGGCTAAATGTCCTCGCCCATTGTCCGCGTGTGTCCTTGCAGGTGGCTGGTGGTGAAGGACTCCTTCCTGTTGTACATGAAGCCCGAGTCGGGCTGCATCTCCTTCGTGCTGCTTTTCGACACCGGGTTCCAGGTCCAGGTCGGGAAGAAGGCCGCCGAGACCAAGCACGGGGTCCGCGTGGACAACACCTGCAGGTCAGGTATCTTTACATTTCCCGAAGTTGAAGAAGGGTCGGTTGGCCCCCTTCTCAGGGGCGTGGGGCCGTGGACGGGGAGGGTCCAGGCCGGATGACCTCTGGGGTCCCAACCCGTGCGGCCTCCCCGCAGGTCCCTGACCCTGAAGTGCAGCAGCTACCGGCAGGCGCTGTGGTGGTGCCAGGAGATCTCGGAGCTGGCCCGGCGCAGGGGGCGGGACTTCCTGCGCCTGCACCGCCACGACAGCTTCTCCCCCGTCCGCACGGAGACCCCCGCCCGGTGGTTCGTCAACGGGGAGGGGTACTTCGCGGCCGTGGCCGACGCCCTGATGCGCGCCAAGGAGGAGATCTTCATCACCGACTGGTGGTGAGCTGGGAGCACAAGGCCACCCGGGCCTTCCGTGGGTCTTTCGTGCCCTTGAGGCCTCGTGGGTGAAGTGTCCACTCTCTGGTCATCTCAGGGGTCCAGCCTGTCCTGAGCCAGACTTATCCTTTGAGATAGGGCAATGGCTGCCCTACACAGAGACGCTCCTGCAGTGGGGCTCTTGGAGGGTGGGCTAGATGACCCCTGGGTGCCCCTCCCACTCTGCGACCCCCCCCAGCAACGGGAAGGGAATGGGTGGGGCTCCCTTGGGCTTCCAAAGGCACAAGGTTCAGGTGCCTCTCTCCCTCTTCCTTCCTTCCTTCCTTCCTTCCTTCAGGCTCAGCCCAGAGATCTACCTGAAGCGCCCGGCCCGGTCCGACGAGTGGCGCCTGGACCTCATCCTGAAACACAAGGCCGTGAGTAGCCGTCCGTCCATACTTCCCACGGCCCCCTCCCCACTTCCTCCCTCCCTACTTCCTCCCTCCCTACTTCCTTCCTTCCTGCTTTCTTCCTCTCTACTTCCTCCCACTTCCTCCCTCCCCACAACCTTTCCCCACTTCCTCGCTCTCCTCCCTCCCTCTACTTCCTCTCCACTTCCTCCCTCCCTCCCCACTTCCTCCCTACTTTCCTCCTCCCTCTCCACTTTCCTCCTTCCCATATCCTTCCTCTCTACTTCCTCCCCAGCGTCTTCCCTCTCTACTTCCGCTCACTCCACTTCCTCTATCCCCACTTCCTTCCTATTTCCCTCCTCGCTCCCCATTTCCTCCCACCCCCACTTCCTCCTCCCTTTCCACTTCCATCCTTCCTCCCCATGGACTTTCCTCTCTACTTCCTCTCACCCACTTCCTCCATCCTCACTTCCTTCCTATTTCCCTCCTCCCTCCCCACTTCCTATCTCTCCACTTCCTCTCCATTTCTTTCCTCCCCACTTCCTCCCTCCACACATCCTCTCCGCTTCCCCACTTCATCTCCACTTCCCCACTTCCTCTCTATTTCCTCCACACTTCCTCTCCACTTCCCCACTTCCTCCTTTCACGCTTCCTCCCTCTCCGCTTCCTGTCCATTTCTTTCCTCCCCACTTCCTCTGCATTTCCTCCCCACTTTATCCTTTCACACACTACCTCCCTCCCTCTACTTCCTCTCTACTTCCTCCCCACTTCCTCCTCTCTCTCTCTTCTTCCCTGCGCAGGAGGAGGGGGTCCGTGTCTGCGTCCTGCTCTTCAAGGAGGTGGAGCTGGCCCTCGGCATCAACAGCGGATACAGCAAGCGGGCCCTCATGCTCCTCCACCCCAACATCCAGGTACGGGGGGGGGGCACACATGGGAAATGGGGCCCCTCCTCCCCCTCCCCCCATTTGGGGGCCTTTGAGGAGGGGGCCTGGGCTCAGGGACCCTCCCTCCCCCCTCCCTCTTCTCCCGCAGGTCCTGCGCCACCCCGACCACGTCTCCTCCGTGGTCTTCCTGTGGGCCCACCACGAGAAGCTGGTGGTGGTGGACCAGGCCGTGGCCTTCCTGGGGGGGCTGGACCTGGCCTACGGACGGTGGGACAACCACGAGTACCGCCTCTCCGACCTCGACGGGCAGGACTGCCTCGCCACCAAGGTGGGTCTGCCCCTTCCCATCTCCCCCTATTATCATTATTATTATTATTATTATTATTTCCATGCCCAGTAGGCTACTGTGAGCTTTCCAGGCTGTCTGGCCATGTCCCAGCAGCACTCTCTCCTGACGTTCCGCCTGCCTCTGTGGCTAATGGCATCTTCAGAGGTTCTGTGGGCAGTGAGGCCAGTGGAGTGTATAGCGTCCAGGTCTGACTGAAGCAAGCGTGCCTGTTGCTATGAGCAAGCCTGGATAGCACTGAGTAGCCTTGCAGCTGCAAAGTCCATGAGTGAGGGCATCGGCATAGAGGACTGGGGGTAAGGCTTCCGTGGAGACCCCTTTTCCCCAGGGCCATAGCTCTTCCTGGATGTAGATTGGAGATAGATGTGGTGTCATAGATGTGGACGGGACCCCCAAAGGCCATCCATCCCAGCCCCCTCCTCTCCCGGTTGCCTCAGCTCCATTCTTGTAAATTGGATGTCTGTCACTTCGGACTTGCCTGAATATTGCTAAAACTGTACAGTTCTCTAAGCGCCACAACCTAGTACTAAGCCAAATTAAAAGCAAACACAGGCTTAGGTTACAATGCGCACACAAACTGGAGGCGTTTCTATGAACCACACAAGGAATGGCACAAAGAATGCTGAATTGGTCAAAACTCAATGGTAAGATATTCATTGACAAACTCAAGCAAAATGTGCTGAACGATGTGCACACCCCCAAAGACAAAGTGATTGCAGTTGAATGAACTTTTCCCATGGGGTTGTTGTATGTCTTTCGGGCTGTGTGGCCATGTTCCAGAAGCATTCTCTCCTGACGTTTCGCCCACATCTATGGCAGGCATGCCTGCCATAGATGTGGGCGAAACGTCAGGAGAGAATGCTTCTGGAACATGGCCACACAGCCCGAAAGACATACAACAACCCTGTGATCCCGGCCATGAAAGCCTTCGACAACACAACTTTTCCCATGTTTTTGTGATGGAACCAATTAGGAAACGACATTGATTATCCATGACATTGCTAATTGTGTTGTTATTCTCTCTCTGTCTCTCTCTGTCTGTGTTCCAGGGCGGGGCGCCCCCTTCTGGCAGGGAGGAGTCCCCCGTGGACCTGTCCATCAACCAGCGGCTCTGGCTGGGCAAGGACTACAGCAACCTCATTGCCAAGGACTGGGTGCAACTGGACAAGCCCTTCCAAGGTCAGCACAAGGGGGGGGAGGGGGAGCAGGAAGTGGGGTCGGGGGGGGGGGGAGGAGGGAGGAAGTGGGGAGGGAGAACATGGCCAGGAAGTGGAGAGAGAGGAAGTGGGGAAGGAGGAAGTGCAGAGGAAATTGGAAGTGGAGAGAGGAAGTGGGCAGGAAGTAGAGAGGAAGTAAAGAGGAAGTGGAGAGAAAATAGGAAGTGGAGGAAGGAAGTGGGAAGTAGAGTGGAAGTAAAGAGGAAATGGTGAGGAAGTGGAGAGAAGAAGTGGGCAGGAAGTAGAGAGGAAGTAAAGAGGAAGTGGAGAGAAAATAGGAAGTGGAGGAAGGAAGTGGGAAGTAGAGTGGAAGTAAAGAGGAAATTGTGAGGAAGTGGAGAGAGGAAGTGGGCAGGAAGTAGAGAGGAAGTAAAGAGGAAGTGGGCAGGAAATGGGGAGGGAGGAAGTGGGGAGGGAGGAAGTGGCCAGGAAGTGGAACTACAAAAAGTGGGCAGGAAGTATAGGTAGTTAGGGCGGAAGTGGGGAGGAAATGGAGAGAGAGGTAGTGGGGAGGGAGGACATGTCAGGATGTGAAAGCCCAGGATTCATAACAACTGTACTCTCCACGTCCTGCCAGAGCAATGGGGGGTGGGAGATAATCTAAATCAGGGGTCCTCAAACTTTTAAAGCAAAGGGCTGGTCCACAATCCTTCAGACTGTTGAGGGGCCGAATTATCATTTGAAAAAAAAATACGAACAAATTCCTATGCACACTGCACATGTCTTATTTGT
Source organism: Anolis carolinensis (assembly GCF_035594765.1). Taxonomy (NCBI): domain Eukaryota; kingdom Metazoa; phylum Chordata; class Lepidosauria; order Squamata; family Anolidae; genus Anolis; species Anolis carolinensis. The sequence continues at coordinate 136,098 of NC_085846.1, read as the reverse complement.
AGTGCAAAACAACAACAACAACAACAACAACAATGAAAGAATACAATATTTAAAAATGAAAACAATCTTAACCAACATAAACCTATCAGGATTTCAATGGAAAGTATGGGCCTGCTACTGACCAATGAGATAGTCAAGTTAATTAGGGTTGTTGTTGTTGTTGTTGTTGTGTGCCTTCAAGTCATTTCAGAATTTGTGTGAGCCTAAGTCTAAAATTATTTATTCATTTACTACAATTATTTATTACATTTATATCCCACCCTTCTCACCCCGAAGGGGACTCAGAGCAGCTGTATGTACATACAATATATGATATTATTAGCATAGCACAATATTAGCATTATACATTACTATATTGAACTATACCACTATACTGTAATACTATATGTAATATATAACATATAATTAATATTATTATATGGTATTATTATTAGTATTATATGGTATAACATTATAATATTTTTATCAATATTATATGTATATACAATATATTATATTATTAAAACAGATATAAAAATATATTATAAAACTGAGGGTGGGGGCCAGGAAAATGACTTTGGAGGGCCGCATCCGGCCCCCGGGCCTTAGTTTGGGGACCCCTGCTCTAAATGATAAGAGCCATCTGGCCAGGGATGGGTTTTATGGACAGCTCTGGTTTCTCAAGCCTGGGAAAGGACTATCTAACAGATATGTGTGAATGTGGGGAGGGGGGGAGGTAGGATGTAGATATACTCGGGGTTTGGCAGGAATATGTCAGTTTTAGCTTCGTTTTCATCTTGTAAAGAAGATCTTCAATAAAGCGTTTCCACGGAGCTGCCTGTGTGAGCCTGCTTGAGTCCTATAGCTTTCAAGAGCTGCCAGGACATGGCCAGGAAGTGGGGAGGGAGGAAGTGGCTCTGTCCCCTCCCCTTGTGCCCAAACAGGGCTGAAACCTGCTTGCTTTGGGGGGGGGGGGGTCTCCTCTATGTTCCTTTGGGGAGGGGGCCACTGCATTGTTTGCATCGCCCTCCCCGTTGACACCTGCATTGACTTCCTTCCTTCCATCTATCCATGGATCCCACAGATTGAAAGCAGATTATTGAGTCCCAACGTGCCCAGGCGTGTAGACGGCTTTTGAACTGTTTCAACAACCCTTTGGCACCTGCCTTGACTCGTTCAATGGGCTTCCAGGTGCCTTGGACCGTTTCCCATCCCCTCAAGCCGCTCCCATCGGTTTTACTTGGTGCCATAATAGGAGTCCCAGAGATAAAGATTTTGATAAGCACATTATACTGTGATGCACAATTATTGTTCCTGGGTTATCATAACAATATAGGAAAGGTTTATTAAATTGCCCAAACTTGGTTCTGCATGGGGGACATCCTGCTATAGTACATTATATTGTAATATGTTATTTTATATTACTACTAGCTGTGCCCGGCCACGCATTGCTGTGGCGTATGGGAATTCTTTGTTAGGTAGGTGGAATAACAGTGAATAGCTTTGTAGCCTGAAAGCCTGGCCATTTTCTTATGTGAATCCTTGTTTGGTGAGGTGGAATAGAAAGGAATAGGCTTGCTGCTTGGAAGGTTAGGTACTTGCCTTTTAGGGGAATGTTTTTTTGGGGTGGTAGAATTGTAATGAATAGCCTCGGTGGTTCAAAGCCTGGGTGCTTGCTACCTAGGGGAAATCTTTGGTTGGTCAGCTTCAGAGTAGTATCACTGTTTCAAAGCCTGGTCGCCTTTTACGAAGGTTAATCTTTTATTGGTCTGGTTGAATTGCACTGAATATCCTTGCAGCTCCAATGTCTGGCTGTATTTATTATTTTGTATTTTATATATATATTACAAAATATAGAAAGCATGGCACATTGCCTGTTGTGGGTTTTGGCCTTTTTTTGGTGTTGTGATTGTGTTTTTTGTGTGATTGTGTTATATCTTACTGGAGGCAGGGATGATGGATTGTGTTGCCAATTTTAGAGTTTGGGGGGTGTTGGGTTTTGTTGTTGGTATGTGAGTTGCCGTGATGCCAAAAGCCTTTTATATATATAGATTCCTACTACTATTATATTTTTATAATATATTATTATTATTATACAGTAGAGTCTCACTTATCCAACATTCGCTTATCCAATGCATTTTTGTACTCAATGTTTTCAATACATCGTGATATTTTGGTGCTAAATTCGTAAATACACTAATTACTACCTAGCATTACTGCATATTGAACTACTTTTTCTGTCAAATTTGTTGTCTAACATGATGTTTTGGTGCTTAATTTGTAAAATCATAACCTAATTTGATGCTTAATAGGCTTCTCCTTAAGCTCTCCTTATTATCCAACATATTCGCTTATCCAAGCTTCTGCCGGCCCGTTTATGTTGGATAAGTGAGACTCTACTATATATTATTGTTGTTATTATTACACTATGCAACACATTTTTTGTTCCTGGCTTAAAAATTTAGTTTTCTAATAGGTTCTATCATAAAAACATGAGAAAAGTTTATTAAATGCAAAGACTTTGTTTACAAGGGAAGGACATTGTGCAGCACATTTTGCTGTCGTTTCCCAATGAATATCTAATAAGGTCTCTCAACTCATTCAACACAGATTGTGCCACAAAAACAAAGTTTCTGGAGTAGAACAGTGACTTTCAAAGTAAGGACACTAAACAGGAAATAAGACTTTTGAACCAAGAACAGAAAATTTTGCAGAAAGGATCACACAATTAAACAGGAAATGACACTTTCAAACTGGAAAATTCTGCAAATATTACCTGGTGTTACGAATAAGGACAGTTTGGGCCCATTGAGCCATTCCAAGGGTGTGCAGGGGAATGGTCAAGGGATGACCTCTGCGACCCTTTGCCCCAGCTTCATGGCTTCCTCGTGTCCCTTCTGTCTGTCTGTCCATCTGTCCATCCAGACTTCCTTGACCGCTGTGAGACCCCCCGGATGCCCTGGAGGGACGTGGCGGTGGTCGTCCACGGAGCCCCCGCCCGGGACCTGGCCAGGCACTTCGTCCAGCGCTGGAACTTCACCAAGGTGTGTCCGGGAGCCCTTGGAGAGAATGGCGCTCATGCAATAGGTGCCAAGTGCCTCTGAGGAAGTGCAGAGTGCGGGACGCATGAGTTATGTGCATGTAGTACAGGACTGCATGAGTTGTATGCGCCTGCACTGCATGCCTGGGTTTCAATGTACAAGTAGCCATGTATCTATCTCTTATTATTATTATTATTATTATTATTATTATTATTATTATTATTATTATGGTGTTATTTATACCATGCTTTTTCTCTCCACGAGGAGACTCAAAGCAGCCAAGGCTCAGTGGAGACTTGAGGATTTATTTATTTTATTTATTTGCAGTGTATATATATATATATATACCCTGTTTCCCCAAAAATAAGACAGTGTCTTATATTAATTTTTGCTCCCGAAGATGTGCTAAGTCTTATTTTCAGGGGATGTATTATTTTTCCACAAAGACGAATTCACATTTATGGTTGAATTTTTAAAAATGAAAATTTATTATCTACTGTACAGTAGTTGTCATCACAAAACAGCACAACCAAACTGTGAATCCTTTCAAGAATTTCTATATTATATTTTATTGCTATACTGTTTTAAAATTACTGTTTTAAATTTCTGTTTGTATGTAAATTTATGTTGTTGTTGGGCTTATCCCTGTGTAAGCTGTTCTGCGTCCCTTCTGGGAGATGGAGATGGGATACAAGAATAAAGTCATTATTATATTATTATTATTATTATTATTATTATTATTATTATTATTTCTTGTTACTACCTTTATTTCCATGTAGAACAATCTATGATATGTACATTTACCGATCCTGCATGCTTCCAAACAAAAACTTTACTAGGTCTTACTTTCGAGGGAGGCCTTATATTTAGCAATTCAACAAAACCTTTACTAGGTCTTATTTTCTGGGGATGTCTTATTTTCAGGGAAACAGGGTATATATATATATATATATATATATATATATATATATATATATATACTGCAAATATAAGTATTTATATAATATATATATATATATAATATGGGTATTATATATATATAATACCCATATTATATATGGGCTAGATGACCTCAAGGGTTCCCAGCAGGAACTCGTCACATTGTGTGCACCAAAGACTGTCATTAGGCATTGAATTTTGCCACTGATTGTGTTGGGAACCGCACCGGGGGTGAGAAGAGCGGTCTATATGCACAACAAACAAATGAATAAATAATCAGCTTGGGGTGCTTTTTTAGGGGCGGGGGTCTCACCTGTTTCCCGTTTGCTCCGCCCAGACCATGAAGTCCAAGTACAAGGGTCCGCAGTACCCCTACCTGCTGCCCAAGTCCCCCAAAGTGGAGCCACACCTGCCCTACCTGGCGCCGGGGTCTCAGGGGGTCAACGTCCAGGTGAGGAAGGGGAAGGAGGGGGGGCATGGGGAGGGTCTCACCCACACACAACAAGGAGCCTCGGAGACCCCGCCGGAGTCCGGAGTCCGTACTCTCTTCTCCTTCCATCCTCCTTCCTGTCTCCCTTTTCTCCCTCCCTTCCTTCCTTCCCTCTCCCTTCTTCTCTCCTTCCCCAATTCCTTTCTTCCTTCCTTCTTTCCTTGTTATCTTTTCTATTCCTTGCTCCCTTCTTTCCTCCCTTCCTCCTTTCCTTCCTTCCTTTTTTCTCTACCTCCCTTCCTGTCTTCCTTCCTCCTTCCATCCTTCTTTCCTCTCTTCTTTTCCTCTTTTCCTCCCTCCCTCCTTCCTTCATTCTGTTCTTTCTTCCCTACATTCCTCCTTCTTTCCTTCTTTCCTTCCTTCCTTCCTTCCTTCCTTCCTTCCTTCCTTCCTTCCTTCCTTCCTTCCCCTGCTTGCCTCTTCCTCCCTTTCATTTCCTTCTTTCATCCCTTCTTTCCTTCCTTCCTCCCTTCTTTGTTCCCTTCCATCCTTCCTCCCTTTCTTCATTTTCTTTCCTCCCTCCCTTCTTTCCTCTCTTCTTTCCTTCCTTCCTTCCTTCCTTCCTTCCTTCCTTCCTTCCTTCCTTCCTTCCTTCCTTCCTTCCTTCCTTCCCCTGCTTGCCTCTTCCTCCCTTTCATTTCCTTCTTTCATCCCTTCTTTCCTTCCTTCCTCCCTTCTTTGTTCCCTTCCATCCTTCCTCCCTTTCTTCATTTTCTTTCCTCCCTCCCTTCTTTCCTCTCTTCTTTCCTTCCTTCCTTCCTTCCTTCCTTCCTTCCTTCCTTCCTTCCTTCCTTCCTTCCTTCCTTCCTTCCCCTGCTTGCCTCTTCCTCCCTTTCATTTCCTTCTTTCATCCCTTCTTTCCTTCCTTCCTCCCTTCTTTGTTCCCTTCCATCCTTCCTCCCTTTCTTCATTTTCTTTCCTCCCTCCCTTCTTTCCTCTCTTCTTTCCTTCCTTCCTTCCTTCCTTCCTTCCTTCCTTCCTTCCTTCCTTCCTTCCTTCCTTCCTTCCTTCCTTCCTTCCCCTGCTTGCCTCTTCCTCCCTTTCATTTCCTTCTTTCATCCCTTCTTTCCTTCCTTCCTCCCTTCTTTGTTCCCTTCCATCCTTCCTCCCTTTCTTCATTTTCTTTCCTCCCTCCCTTCTTTCCTCTCTTCTTTCCTTCCTTCCTTCCTTCCTTCCTTCCTTCCTTCCTTCCTTCCTTCCTTCCTTCCTTCCTTCCTTCCCCTGCTTGCCTCTTCCTCCCTTTCATTTCCTTCTTTCATCCCTTCTTTCCTTCCTTCCTCCCTTCTTTGTTCCCTTCCATCCTTCCTCCCTTTCTTCATTTTCTTTCCTCCCTCCCTTCTTTCCTCTCTTCTTTCCTTCCTTCCTTCCTTCCTTCCTTCCTTCCTTCCTTCCTTCCTTCCTTCCTTCCTTCCTTCCTTCCTTCCTTCCTTCCCCTGCTTGCCTCTTCCTCCCTTTCATTTCCTTCTTTCATCCCTTCTTTCCTTCCTTCCTCCCTTCTTTGTTCCCTTCCATCCTTCCTCCCTTTCTTCATTTTCTTTCCTCCCTCCCTTCTTTCCTCTCTTCTTTCCTTCCTTCCTTCCTTCCTTCCTTCCTTCCTTCCTTCCTTCCTTCCTTCCTTCCTTCCTTCCCCTGCTTGCCTCTTCCTCCCTTTCATTTCCTTCTTTCATCCCTTCTTTCCTTCCTTCCTCCCTTCTTTGTTCCCTTCCATCCTTCCTCCCTTTCTTCATTTTCTTTCCTCCCTCCCTTCTTTCCTCTCTTCTTTCCTTCCTTCCTTCCTTCCTTCCTTCCTTCCTTCCTTCCTTCCTTCCTTCCTTCCTTCCTTCCCCTGCTTGCCTCTTCCTCCCTTTCATTTCCTTCTTTCATCCCTTCTTTCCTTCCTTCCTCCCTTCTTTGTTCCCTTCCATCCTTCCTCCCTTTCTTCATTTTCTTTCCTCCCTCCCTTCTTTCCTCTCTTCTTTCCTTCCTTCCTTCCTTCCTTCCTTCCTTCCTTCCTTCCTTCCTTCCTTCCTTCCCCTGCTTGCCTCTTCCTCCCTTTCATTTCCTTCTTTCATCCCTTCTTTCCTTCCTCCCTCCCTTCTTTGTTCCCTTCCATCCTTCCTCCCTTTCTTCATTTTCTTTCCTCCCTCCCTTCTTTCCTCTCTTCTTTACTTCCTTCTTTCTTCCCTTCTGTCCTCTCTTCTTTCCATCTTTCTTCCTTTCCTGCCTTCTTTCTTTACCTCCCTTCCTCCCTCCTTCCGTCCTCTTTTCCTTCCTTCCTTCCTTCCTTCCTTCACCTGCTGGCCTGTCTTCCTCCCTTTCTTCATTTCCTTCTTTCTTTCATCCCTTCTTTCCATCCTTCCTTCTTCCTTCCTAAATAATAATAAATGGATATCTTATGTATAGACCGCCCTCTCTTCCCAAGAGAGGACTCAGGGCTGTGTGCATACATAAAAAGTCAAACATTCAATGCCTCCCTTCATTCCTCTCTTCATTCCTCCTTTCTTTCCTTCCTTCCTTCCTTCCTTCTTTCTTTCCTTCCTCAGGTCTTGCGCTCGGTGGACCGCTGGTCGGCCGGCCTCCACGAATGCTCCATCTACAGCGCCTACCTGAGCGCCATCCGGAACAGCCGCCATTACCTCTACATCGAGGTGGGGGTCCGGGGCAAGGAAGACCCTTAATTGGGGGCAAGGGGAATTGGGTGGGGGGTCTTGTTCAGATCTTGGGTGCGCAGAGTTGTGTGCATGAGTCATGTGCACGAGTGCTCCACATCCTTGCTGCTCTGGGTCTGGGCCCTCCTTCCGTGTGGGGCTGCCTCCCCCTCCCCGTTGACCCCGATGTCCCTCCTCCTGCCGCAGAACCAGTTCTTCATCTCCTGTGCGGACGGGCGCTCGGTGCTCAACACGGTGGGCGACGCCATTGTGGAGCGCGTGCTCGTGGCGCACAGGTCAGTGATCCGTGGAGCATTTCAAAGCCAATCATTTCGACCCACAGACCTGCCCTTGACTCATGCACGACGTTGGCTTATACACAAGTCCGGTAGATACGGTATTGTAAACATATATAGAACAGCATCCTCAGTCTGCAGTGCTGCTTTCAGATATTCTTAAACAAAGCATTGTTATTGCTTCTGCCAAGCACTAAATATCTGCAATGGTGCAGAATTATTATTAATAATTTATCTATATATATAAAAGGGTAATGAAATTTCGGCCTAGGACAAAACAACAAAACTACACATCCCAGAAACACTAAACTTGGCAGCACAACCCCTCATCCATGCCTCTACGTTCATACAACAAAAAGAAAAGAAAAATAAAGTCCTAATTAGAGGGAGAGGAATAATTGTTTTTAGCCAATTGCTGCCAGTTAGAAGGCTAAGCTCTGCCCACTTGGTCTCCTAGCAACCCACTCAGCCCAGGGGACAGGCAGAGTTAGGCCTCACTTAGGCCTCTTCCCCACTGCCTATAAAATACAGATTATCTGATTTTAACTGGATTATATGGCAGTGTAGACTCAAGGCCCTTCCACACAGCTATATAACCCATTTATAATCTTATATTATCTGCTTTGCACTGGATTATCTTGACTCCACACTGCCATATAATCCACTTCAGTGTGCATTTTATACAGCTGTGTAGAAGGGGCCTCATATAATCCAGTCCTAAGCAGATAATATAAAATACTTTATTTCCCATACCACCATACTTTGCCACAGCAATGCGTCGCCGGGCACGTCTATATATATAGCTAGTCTATATATATAAAAGAGTAATGAAATTTCGGCCTAGGACAAAACAACAAAACTAAACATCCCAGAAACACTATACTTGGCAGCACAACCCCTCATCCACGCCTCTACGTTCATACAATAAACAGCTCCAGCTACTCCAGAAAACAGCCAGGCTTTGAGACTGCAAGGCTATTCACTGCTATCCCACCTGGCCATCAAAGGATTCCCATAAGACACAGCAAAATGTAGCCGGGCAAAGCTAGTCTATATATATAAATGTAATGTACATAATTCCCATGGAGTAAACAACCAAACCACTGGATCAAGTCACACCAAATTTGGCCACAAAAAACATAGTCATCCAATCTATGTCTTTCCATCAAAGAAACCTATAAAATTAGGTCCAAATTACAGAAACACCCTAAAACAAAAAATTACAAACCACACATGTGCAGAGTCCCCCCCCCCCCCCCGAAACTTGGTGACATTAGCCAGGTGGGTGGGGCTTCAATGTGTGCCCGAGCACAGCTAGACATATTCCAGACAGGAAACAACCAGAGCCAGGTAACACCTCCCAACAAAGGATTCCCCCTCAGAGTCATTATTATTATTATTATCATTGAGTTCCTGGGAACCATCAAAATGAACAAAACCTGGCAGCCAGCTTTAAAAAACTCTACAATCTGGACAGTAAATAAAGAACAACACTCTGAAAATAAGGGCATTCCAGACAGGAAACAACCAGAGCCAGCTAACACCTCCCAACAAAGGATTCCCCCTCAGAGTCGTTGTTGTTGTTATTATTATTATTATTATTGGGTTCCTGGGAACCATCAAAATGAACAAAACCTGGCAGCCAGCTTTTAAAAAAACTCTACAATCTGGACAGTAAATAAAGAACAACACTCTGAAAATAAGGGCATTCCAGACAAGAAAAAACCAGAGCTAGCTAACACCTCCCAACAAAGGATTCCCCCAGAGAGGAAACAACCACACTTTGAAGCTGCAAGCCAATTTGGGGTTAATCAAGGTGACTAATTACAACATTCTTACTTGCCTCCACAAACAAAAACCCACTTAGGATTACGCCACAGCAATACGTGGCTGGGCACAGCTAGTAATAATAATAATATTCTTTTAAGAGTGTTTTTTCAAATTGTAACAAGTGTTATTTCCTGTTTAGGTCCTTATTTTGAAAGTAGTTGTAACCAGAAAGTTTCTTTTTGTGGCGGCCCCAAAGTCTGTTGAATGGGTTGAGACTCTTACGATGAGATCCTCGTTCCAAAACTAGAGCGACACACACACACACACACACACACACACACACACACAGATACCACCACTTAATAAAGATGTCTTATGAGAGATGATGTTAATTAATAAATTGTTTGATTATCTTCTTCGCTGCCACCAATGGAGACGTCAGGCAGATGGTACTGGTTCTTATAAGCTTTCTCTATTTGTTCCACTTCAGGTGTTGATGTTACTTAACTTAATTTAAGAGTATGACAGAGGCTTGATTTGAATAAAATCAAAACAAGTTTATTGCAGGTACAGAGCTTGATGGTTTCAGATAACTTAGTAAAGGCACTTCGCTTAATGGTTACAAACGGTTATGAGGTGGTTAAACTTTCAAAATACTTCTTTCTTTAAGTTACACTAAACCCTGATCCTCCTGGATCCCTTGGGATTAATGTTCCCTAATCCACAGATTCTATAACTGACCCTAGACAAATCACCTAACTTGCCTAGTTGGTCTATCCTAAATCTGACTCAAATCTCTCTATTTAAGCCAGCCTGATTCTCCACACAAGAATCAGATCCTTCTCTGTGACTAGAGAGTCACCAACTGCTTTTGGGTTTTAAAATATTCCCCCTATTCCTTTCCAGGCGGCGGTTGGCTCCGCCCCTGTTGCTATGGTAACCTGCTCTAGCATTCTAAGATGGCTACCTTCCCCCATACATAATGTCAATTCAAATACTCACCATTTTAACTTAGCCAAACCTGGCTGTATAAACAAAATCAAATACACATATCATCTATAAACAAAATATAATTATACACTTCTTCACAGAAGCCATTAGGAAATGACCTTGCTAACCCAGGAACACACATGGTAGTGTGACGTGGTGTGATGCCTGGGAAGCAATTCACGTTCCCTGCCTCCTCTTCCTTCTTTGCAGCGAGAAGAAGCCCTTCCGGGTCTTTGTGCTGCTCCCGCTGTTGCCCGGCTTCGAAGGAGACATCGCTCAGGGAGGAGGAAACTCCATCCAGGCCATCCTGCACTTCACCTACCGGTGAGTTTGACTAGGGAACGGCATGTGTTTACACGTGTGTTCACACTTGTGCACAAAGCGGTGGTGCAAGGAGAAGGAGGAAGCTTCGAGATGACCCCCCTTGTCCCTTTCTCGTGCAGGACTATTTGCCGCGGCGAGGCCTCCATCGTTTCCCGACTCAGGACAGTCAGTAAGTGCCTGACTCTCATTTGTTGCAAACTCTTCCTCCTCTTGTAGTCTGGCAAGCATCAGAGGAGTTTTCTGAATCTTCGGAGGGTGAGGGGGATGATGGGTTCCAAAACGAGGAGCCTGTGAGTGTTCGGAGGGAATTGTAAGCAGGCGAGGCTGATGTTTTGGATTTTTTAGGTCACTCCCATTCAATAGGGGAAAATGAAAGCACCTGTTCCCTTGAGAAAAGGCCTTAGGAAGACGAGGAGTTTTCAAGGGAGAATAGATTAGACCTGAGGACACAGGGTGTGAAAAGCCAGCAAAGTAGATATTCTCAGCCGATTCGATATAAGACCTTGAGGTCCAGGTGTGTTAGGCATGATGTCATGGGTGTCTTGGAGGGCTTAAATTAAGTGGTTTGCTTGTTAATGTGGAATGTGTTAATGTGGAAGTAGAGATTTGTGTATGTGTATAATCGTTTAAAAGTCATGAGATGTTCCCGGAGTATTATAAAGTGTTATAAGACATTCAGGATGGAAAAACCTTGAGATGTAATGAATGTACAATAAGTTGATTCATATGTGCTTAGGTGATATATATATTCAAGAAGACAAAATTACATTTAAAGACGGGAAATTATTAATGTGGAATTTGTGTATTGATAGTGTTTAAATACAATTTGTGCCATGCTTGTATTGCAACTTATTGCATCATCCAGAATGTACCATAGTGTGGAAAGAGTTAATTGCCAAGAAGCTATGATGACCTTGATGTGTGGCTGGAACTAGGGAGTATCCAGACACAAGTGTTTGTGCATAACTATTGCATCAGTTCAGTTCTGTTCAGTTGAGTTCTGCCTGCCTAGAGTTTGAGTCAAGTTCTGTTGGAGAAGAGAACAGTCCTGTGTTCAGCTGTTGTCTGCAAGTTTGTTTGTGTTGATTACTGCTGCATACAGTAAAACTTTGTAAATAGTTTTACCAAAGTCTCTTGAGTGCCTCTTCATTCTGCGTTCCACTGCTTCCATCCAACAACTACTGCGCTGCAAATACTCTGACATTGCTTTCAGGCCTTTCAGAGGAGAGAGGAATTTTTGATTGAATACACTCTCCTGGTTTCCCACTTCCAGATAACTCTTCCATACACAGAGAAGCAGTTCTGCCTGCTAGTGGATTCTGGAAGTTGTAGTAAAAAATGCAACTTTCTGAGCTTGGAGATCTATCTCTCCAACATGTGAATGAAGTCTCCACTCACAGGGAAGTCGTGGGTGACACGTTCGTGGGTGGGAGGAAGGAGGGAAAGGGTTTGTTGTGAGGATGGTGTAATGTATCTCTTTTGCTAGGCATTGCAATATTCGTTTTTGCTTGTCACTTGTATACAATACTAAATGGTACCCTGTTTCCCTGAAAATAAGACATCCCCCAAAAATAAGACCTAGCAGAGGTTTTGCTGAATTGTAAGAAAGTAAGACCTAGCAAAGTTTTTGTTTGGAAGCATGCCTGGCGCCCGCCAAACAAAACACCAGAACTTGCAGGATCAGTAAATGTACATACCAGTTGTACATGGAAATAATGGTAATAATACATTAAAATGTTATATTATTTACTAGCTGTGCCCAGCCACGCATTGCAGTGGCAAAGTGGTGGTGGTATTGGTTAAAAATTGTTGTGTAATTTTTATTTGACTTTATTTGCATTTTTAATTAATTTTATTGTAAGTTATATTTTTATTTATTATATTTTATTATTTTCTTGTATTATTTTTAGTTATTTTCTGTTATTATAGTATTTTATTGTATTAATTTTTTAGTGTTTTAAATTATTTTTTTAGTGTTTTTTATTGTTTTTTATTGGGTTTCTAGGAGACCAAGTTGGAGGAGCTTAGCCTTGTAACTGGCAGCAATTGGATAAAAGCAATTATTCCTCTTTCTCTAATTAGGACTTTATTTTTCTTTTCTTTTTGTTGTATCAACCTAGAGGCGTGGATGATGGGTTGTGTTGTCAAATGTCGAGGTTGGGGGGCCTGTAGTTTTCTTGTTTTGTGGGTCGCCGTGATGCCATCACTCTTTTATATATATAGATTTATTTATACAGTAGTAACAAGAAATTCTTGACAGGAGTCCTAGTTTGTCTGGTTTGGTTATGTTGGTTTGTGACGACAACTACTGTACACTATAGAATAAATGTTCATTTTTTTTGTTCAACAATAAATGTGAATTCTTCTTCATGGAAAAATAAGACATCCCCTAAAAATAAGACCTAGCACATCTTTGGGAGCAAAAAACAATATAAGACACTGTCTTATTTTTGGGGAAACACGGTAAGAGCGAGACCCTCTTCTCTTTCCTCTTTGTGCCCAAAGTGGGGGAGGACTGGAAGAACTACATCTCCTTCTGTGGGCTGCGGACCCACGGAGAACTACAGGGAAGGCTCCTCACGGAGCTGGTCTACATCCACAGCAAGATGCTCATCGCGGACGACCGCCTGGTCATCATCGGTGAGGCCGCCTTCCTTTTGGCATGGACCCCACCCAAAAAATGGGGGTCTTTCCCCCAAACGCTGCTTTTGGTGACCCCGACTGCCCCCCGCTTTGCTCTGTTTGCCCCCAGGGTCTGCCAACATCAACGACCGGAGCCTCCTGGGGAAGCGGGACAGCGAACTGGCCGTCATAGTGGAAGACACGGAGTTTGTGGCGTCCGTCATGGATGGTCAAGCCTTCCAGGCGGGGAAGTTCGCACTCAGCCTGCGCCTGGACTGCTTCAAGTGAGTCCAAAACTTCCCAAAACCCCACTGTGTACGTGTGACAACAGTCCACGTGAGAAAGATCTGCGAGTCGTGGTGGAGAACAAGCTGGACATGAGCCAAGAGTGGGATGCAGCAGCTAAAAGAGCCAATGGGATTCTGGGCTGCATCCAAAGGAGTCTAGATCGAGGGAAGTCCTGGTGCCTCTCTCTTCTGCTTTGGTTAGACCTCTTTGCCTGGAATCACACTGAGTCCCATTAAGAGACTAACTCTAAGGGTCAGTCGAACGTCTGATTGGGGATAAGGGTGGCAACGGACAACATGGTTGTTCCGGAGCGTGTTCGAATGAATAGGCCTGTGGAGATATCAGAAAGGGGGAGAAATCCTTCCAAAAATCCCACCTCTGACACCAATTGCAGAGATGTGGAGGAGTTCCTATTAATTAATTATATTTATATTATATATCCGCTGCCACCAGATTATAGAGGTTTTATAATGCTGCCACCAAATTACAAAGGGGATCATCAATTCTTGCCACCACTATAGGAATACGTAGCCACTAACTACTTAGAGAGGAGACTTTTCTTCTTTCTTGTTTATTCTTGATGTATGTATGACAGAGACAGAGATGTTTGAAGGAATAATAACACATTTATTTAGGTACAAGCTTGATGGTTACAATAACTTTTCTTCTTGTTTGAGGCACGTTACTGAACAGTTGCAAAGTTATATTGAGGTGTTTCAAACTTTAAAATTCCACTTCAATCACAGAATATCTGTACCTAGTCAGGAGACAGACTACCCTAAAATAAGTCACCAAACTTATTTTAGACTTGACTCAAAATCCAACCTTTGAGCCACCCTGATTCTCCAACTAAGAATCAGTCCCAACTGCAATTCCTCCAATTACAGACTACCTTAAAATAAGTCACCAAACTTATTTTATCCCTGATCCCCTAACTTAGGATCACCCTTCCCTGAGCTTCAACAGAGCCCACACTAAAATCAACCTTCCCTGTGGTTCTCTGACCACACACTGACTGACTGAGTTCCCCTCCAAATTCTGCTCTCTCTTCAGCTAACCCAGTTGGCTCCGCCCCTTCTCCATGGCAACCACTCATGAGAGCAGAGTTACTGAAATATTAACCCTTTTTAAAACACAGTTAAACATGGCATCTGTAAATAAAAAAATCACACTTCGTTACAAGGCCCAGTAGAGTTGTCATCAGAATACTTCTTTAAGGTTTATAAAACCGTATGGCACTTTATCACAGTTACTCATTTCGATGATAGATCTCTTTATGAAACCTGTCCCCGCTGGTTCGCTTTTAATTACTCTGATTTTATCTGCTTGGATTTTAATGTATTGTCCATTATATTATTTTGTGTATCGTTGAAATGTTTTAAGTTTTGTCAAATATGTTGTGTCGTTGTTCGGGCTTGTCCCTGTTGTGAGCCGCCCCGAGTCCCTTTGGGGCGATGGGGCGGGATATAAAAATAAAGTTTATTATTATTATTATTAACCTGTGCTCGACGGGGTCTCACTCTCCCTGAAGACACAGGTCTGCAGTTTGGGGGTCCTGGACTCATCCCTGACGCTTGACGCTCGGGTGTCGGCGGTGGCCAGGAGGGCCTTGGCACAACTAAGACTTGTGCGCCAGCTGCAACCATTCCTCATGGTGGTCCATGCCTTGATTACCTCTAGATTGGATTATTGCAGTGCACTCTATGTGGGGCTGCCCTTGAAGACGGCCCGGAAACTACAACTGGTCCAGTGCTTGGCAGCCAGATTATTAACTGGAGCGAATTACAGGGCGCAGTCAACCCCCTGTTCAAGGAGCTCCATTGGCTGCCATTTATTTTCTGAGCCCAATTCAAGGTGCAGGTTTATTAAGGAGTATAGCGGAATCCAGCAGTGTCCCGTTAACACCATGTGCAATAGACTCACACCAGGCAGAGAAATTGAAAGAACAAAAGAACTTTACTCTTGCTTGTTGAGTTGAAATATAAAACAGTTCTGCAATCATACAATTTCCATGTAATTGCATAAGATCAATAATATCAGCATTCTATTTACAGCATAGCATATTCAAACTGCTACTTGACCGTAGCTAGAGAGCTTCTCCATTTCTGTGCTCTCCCCGCAAGCTCAGATTACCAACTGACAAACCCAGCCATCTGCCAGCAAACCGATACATTGTTTGAGGCGTGGCTTGACTCTGCAAAAGCTCAGCCCCCTTTTTGCAGAGATCTTTTGCAAGCAACTTTGCAAGGATTTCTTTACACACACACATATATAGCAATTTGGCGCAATAAGGTTATCACCTACACCTGATGGAGCCTCCGGTGGCCTAGGGGATAAAAGCCTCGTGACTTGAAGGTTGGGTTGCTGACCTGAAGGCTGCCAGGCTTGAATCCCACCCGGGGAGAGCGCGGATGAGCTCCCTCTCTCAGCTCCAGCTCCATGCGGGGACATGAGAGAAGCCTCCCACAAGGATGGTAAAACATCAAAACATCTGGGCAACGTCCCCTGGGCAACATCCTTGCAGACGGCCAATTCTCTCACTTCTAGAAGCAACTCCAGTTGCTCCTGACATGAAAAAAAAAATCACCTACAAAGCCTCAAATGGTTCGGGACCCTCCTATCTTCGTGACCGTATTTCCCCGAGGGCCTGAGGCTGTTAGGAATGCTGGGAGTTGGAGTCCGAAACACCTGGAGGGAGGGCCCTGATCTAGAGGCTCACTGTTTTCTCTCTTGTTCCTCCCCGGAAGGTGCGTTTTGGGTGCGTCCGGCGACCGTGACCCTGAGATCCAGGACCCCGTCAGTGACCACTTCTTCCACGAAGTCTGGCAAAAACGGGCCTCCTCCAACGCCGACGTCTACGAAAAGGTGGGTGCCGCTGATGCCATTGGAGGGCCCAACACGGAGGTGGGGAGATCCCACCACAACATGGGGAAGAACTTCCTTGTGGGCAAAGCCCTTTGACAGCAGAATATCCTTCTGACTGAGATTCCAGAGGAGCCTCCTTCTCAAGAGTTGTCTAGCAGAGGCTGGGCGGCTCTCTGCCGGGAGGGCTTGGATAGTGCCTTCCTGGCTGGCAGGTGGGGGTGGGCTCTAGGGTCCTCTGAACCCCACCAGACAGGAACAGGCCGCCCACCCACGAGAGAGCCCCCCAGCCTCTTTGGAAGAAGGCCAGCCACGCTCTCCAAGATGCTTTGAGGCTGAGAGGCCTCCCCCTATGAGGGTGCTTCCTGTTTCAAAGAACAAGGATATATCTAACTGTGCCAGGGCTTTCCCTCTCTCCATCTTCCTTCCTTCCTTCCTTTTCTCCATCCCCTTTCCTTCCTTCTTTCCTCTCTCTCTCTCTCGCTCCCATCTTCATTCTTTCCTCTTTCTATCCCCATTCCTCCCTTCCTCTCTCCTTCCTGCCTTCCTCCCTTGCTTCCATCCTCCTCCCTTCTTTCCTCTCTCCATCCCTTTTCCTCCCTTCCTTTTTCTCTTCCTCCATCCCTTTTTTCTTTCCTTCTTCTCTCTATCCTTCTTCCTTCCCTTCCTTCCTCTCTCCCTCCCTCCCCTCTCTATCTTCTTTCTTTCCTTCCTTCCTCTCCATCGCCAATCCTCCCTCCCTTCCCCTTCCTTCCTTTTCTCCCTCCCTTCTCTTTCCTTCCTCTCTCCACTTTCCTTCCTCTCCACCCAACTTCCTTCTTTCCTCCCTCTATCCCTTTCTTCCTTCTTTCCTCTATCCCTTCCATCCATCCTCTTTCCGTCCTTCCTTCTTTCCTCTCTGTATCCCTTCCTCTCTATCCCCTTCCTTCCTTCTTTCCTCTATCCTTTCCCTCCCTTCCTCTTTTCATCATCCCCCTTCCTTCCTCCCTTCCTCTCTCCCTTCCTTCCTTCTATTCTCTATCACCTTCATTCTTTCCTTCCTCCATTTCCCCCTCCCTCCCTTTATCCATCCTTCTTCTGTCCTTCCTTCTCTCCTCTCTGTATCCCCTTCCTCCCTACTTCCCTTGCTTCTTTCCATCCTTCCTCTCTCCATCCTCCTTTCCTTCTTCCTTCCTTCCTTTTTCTCTTCCTCCGTCCCTTTTTTCTTTCCTTCTTCTCTCCACCCTTCTTCCTTCCTTTCCTTTTTTCCTGTTCCTTCTTTCCTTCCTTCCTCTCCATCCCCAACCCTCCCTCCCTTCCCCCTTCCTTCCTTTTCTCCCTCCCTTCCTCCCTTCTCTTTCCTTCCTCTCTCCACTTCCCTTCCTCTCCACCCAACTTCCTTCTTTCCTCTCTCTTCCATCCATCCACCCACCCACCCTCCCTACATCCTCCTTCTGTACTTCCTTCCTTCCTCTCCACTCAACTTCCTTCTTTCCTCTATCCCTTCCCTCCCTTTCTCTTTTCATCATCCCCTTCTTCCTCCCTCCCTCCCTTCCTTCCATCCATCCTTCCTTCTATTCTCTATCACTTTCATTCTTTCCTTCCTCCATTTCCCCCTCCCTCCCTTTCATCCATCCTTCTTTCCTCTCTGTATCCCCTTCCTCCTTCCTCTCTCCATCCTCCTTTCCTTCTTCCTTCCTTCCTTTTTCTCTTCCTCCGTCCCTTTTTTCTTTCCTTCTTCTCTCCATCCTTCTTCCTTCCTTTCCTTTTTTCCTGTTCCTTCTTTCTTTCCTTTCTCTCCATCCCCAACCCTCCCTCCCTTCCCCCTTCCTTCCTTTTCTCCCTCCCTTCCTCCCTTCTCTTTCCTTCCTCTCTCCACTTCCCTTCCTCTCCACCCAACTTCCTTCTTTCCTCTCTCTTCCATCCATCCACCCACCCACCCTCCCTACATCCTCCTTCTGTACTTCCTTCCTTCCTCTCCACTCAACTTCCTTCTTTCCTCTATCCCTTCCCTCCCTTTCTCTTTTCATCATCCCCTTCTTCCTCCCTCCCTTCCTTCCATCCATCCATCCTTCCTTCTATTCTCTATCACTTTCATTCTTTCCTTCCTCCATTTCCCCCTCCCTCCCTTTCATCCATCCTTCTTTCCTCTCTTCATCCTCCTTCTGTCCTTCCTTCTTTCCTCTCTGTATCCCCTTCCTCCTTTCCTCTCTCCATCCTCCTTTCCTTCTTCCTTCCTTCCTTCCTTCCTATCCCTCCTTCTTACCTTGTGGCGAAACAGGTCTTCCGCTGCCTGCCCACGGATGCGGTCCCGTCCCAGCGTGTCCTGCGGGAGTACGTGGCCGTGGAGAGCCTGTCCTCGGCCAGTCCCATCATCGCTCGGGACGAGCTGCAGAAGGTCAAGGGACACCTGGTGCGCTTCCCGCTGGACTTCCTGGCCGAGGAGTCCCTCCTGCCACCCCTCGGGAGCAAGGAGGGCATGATCCCCGTCGAGGTCTGGACATGAAGCCGCACTTTTGCCTGGGACTTCGCCATTGGATGCTGCCGTTGACCATTGCTCTGAAGGACACGGTGCTGCCTTTCACCAACTTCAGCCGGACTGTCGGGCCGTGTCCAGCCTTGCTCCGTTCACACCAGCACTGCGCACACCTGGATGAGAACCAGATGTGTATCAAGCCCTCTTGACCATCACTCTCTTCAAAACATTCCAGAAGGTCACAGGATGCGGGAGCTGACCACTACGCTTCCTTCCTTCCCATTGTTTACATCCCAGAGCCACATGTTCCAACTCCTATCGCTGTAGCTTCAGAACCACATCTTATGGCTTTCCGATGCGCGGAAGCTTGGAAACACTATTTTAAAAATATTTTTGTATATTATTATTATTATTTTTGGGATTCTGAACATGAATTATTTTCCCACTCTGTATTGTATTCCACAGAGTGCCTTGCAGTGGAAGCTTGAACTGCATTGTATTGTCAGTGTAGGCGAGGCATGGGCAAACTTCAGCCCTCCGGGTGTTTTGGACTCCAACTCCCAGCATTCCTAACAGCCTCAGGCCCCTTCCTTTTCCCCCTCGGCTGCTTAAGCAAGTTAGTTTATAACTGTTCATACTGTTTAAAGATACTAAACATTCCTAAATTACTCTTTTGGATTTTTTTTAGTTTAAAAATTTAAGATATTTTTAACAAAGTGGGGCATAAGTTCCATGGGACTGATTTGATATTTCTGTGCCTGGCATAGTTCTAAAATCTGTTTGTACCTTTTTTCTGCAGTGAGCCATATTCCAATATTTAGTGTTGAAGAAAAGTATTAATAACTAAAGTTATTATCAGGAGTTAAGTTATGTTTGTTTTGAACACACTTTTGAAATCTCCCATTTGTCAGGATCATGTCTGAACTGGTATTGGCAGTCTCAGTGTGAGAGTTTATTACTTTTAATAAACCATACTGCATTGGGTTAATTTGCCAATTATAGGAAAATTTTACATGTGTGCCAAATAATTAGTGGAAGCTTAACCCCACTTTATAGCTCAGTTTTCATTAAATACATAACAAATCGTACATACATTCTGAACTAATATACACCCCTGCATGTGTAGCTTGGTTGCTGTGAAAAGACCATTGCTTACGGTGGTCTTTGCCTGTGAACTTGTATTTTGAAGTGTCTTGGCTTTTTATGTTAGTTTATAACTGTTCAAACTGTTTAAAGATACTAAACATTCATAAATTACATTCATAAATTACTTTGGATTTTTTTTTCAATTTAATTTAAGGGGCCTGAGGGTGTTAGGAATGTTGGGCATTGGAGTCCAAAACACCCGGAGGGCTGAAGTTTGCACATATCTAGTACAATGTTCTGCCTTAAGTATCACTTACTGCTGCTTTTGGGGGGCTTGGCTCTCTTGAATGGACCTTAAAAGCCATACGGTGCCTTTTCTATGCTGCAATATATTCCGGGTGCTTCTTGCTCGTTGATGAGTGCAATAAATACATTTGCCTTTTCGCTGTGCAGTCTCTTTCGTGGCAGTTCATTTCCAGAGGCCTCTCCCTGCAAATGTGTGCTCCATGTATATCATTGCGGGTTTAGCCCTGAAAGAGAGGAGGGTTTTCCGTAGTTTTATTATTATTTTAATATTATTTATTTACTACATTGATATCCTGCCCTTCTCACCCCGAAGGGAACTCAGAGCGGCTTACAAATAATACATTTACATACAATGCATTATATTATTGGCATAGTACAATATTAGCATTATATATTACTATATTTATTTATTTGCTACATTTATATGCCGCCCTTCTCACCCTGAAGGGGACTCAGAGCAGCTTACAAATTAAATTTGCATACAATATTATTAGCATAGTACAATACTGGTAATAAATTACTATATTGTACTGTATCCATATATTGTAATATTATTAGTAATATTACATGTAAAATATAATCTATAATATTATTATATTGTACTATTAGTATTATATTGTATTACAATATAATATTATGAGTATTATATGTATATACAATATGTTATAATTATTGTATATTATTGTAAATTATATTGTGTATATATATATTTATATACACATACACACACATATATATATGTGTGTGTGTGTGTGTAAATATATACATACATATACATATATATAAAACATATAAAATATACATATATATTGTACTATCCCGCCCTTCTCACCCCGAAGGAGATGCAGAGCGGCTTACAGATAATATTTACATACAAAGAATGTATTATATTATTAGCATAGCACAATATTAGCATTATACATTACTATATTGTACTATACCACTATACTGTAATATTATTAGTAGTATTACATGTAATATATAATATATAATTAACATTATTATATTGTATTATAATTATATCGCATTACATTATACTATTATATTATTTATTTACTACATTGATATCCTGTCCTTATCCCAAAGGGGACCCAGAGCGGCTTATAAATAATACTTACATACAGTTTTATATTATTAGAATAGCACAATGTTAGCATTATATATTACTATATTGTACTATACCACTATACTGTAATATTATTAGCAATATTACATGTAATATGTAACATGTAATTAACATTATTATATTGTATTATTATTATTATATTGCATTACCTTATTATCATCAATATATGTATATACAATATATTATTTATTATTTATTATATTATAGTTATATATACATATATGAATAATATTATATTTATATATAATACTTATATTTATATCCGCTCTAAGTCCCCTTCGGGGTGAGAAGGGCGGGATATAAATGTAGTAAATAAATAAAATATATTATTAGCATACCATGTTACTGGGGGGAGGGGCCTCCAGCTGATGGCACAGAAGACAAGATGGAACTGTCTTCCTATTATTATTATTAGCCATTTAATTTGTATTGCAAAGATATGGGGAAAATTACCAAGAGTGGCATTTTCATCTTCCATTGTTATTGAAGAAAGAGGTGGTTTCCCGCCTTTTCTCAACCGCGCATGCGTCCTCGGGCCACTCTTAAGAGTGTGGCTTCACTTCCGCCACACTCTATCCCTTTCTCATTTCGCCTCAATTAGCCCCTCCCCTGTCATGGCGCTGCCGATCGACTTGATTTTAAGCCCTTCCGCCACTCTTTCCCTTTTCCGCGCCTGCGCATTCAAGAAGCAGCAGCAGAGGAAAGCCCTTTTCGCCTTCCCTCCTGGATACTGCTTTGTACGCATGCGCCGGCTTTTCTCTGCCTCGTTCCTCCTTGCCTTACTTAGTTTCATCCGGGGATTTCCCCGTTCCGTCCTGAAGAAGGCTTCAGCCTCGTTGTGCGCACGCCCGTGGTGCGGTCGGTCAAGCTGTGGTACGCATGCGCGATCTCTTTTTCCCCGCCCACCGAGAGAGAGAGTGTGTGTGTGTGTGTTCAGCCAGCTCTGACACGCATGCGTACTTTTCCTATCCCTCCCCTCTGCGGATGAGCGTCCACGGCGCATGTGCAAAGGAGTCCCCGCCCACGGAGAGTAACGCCGGCTCTGGCGCGCATAAGCAGTTTCCCCCCATCCGCGCATGCGCAGGGGAGTCCCCGCCCTTCCACTGTGCTGCGCAGGCGCAGTGCGGCGCAAGTGCTTTCCTGTCAGTCAGTCGAAGCGAGAAGGCGAAGAGCAAGGTGCGAGGGAGGAGGAGGAGGATGGGAGCGACTAGGCCGCAGCCTTGAAGGAAAAGGAAAGAAGGAAGGGAAGGAAGAAGGAAGGAAGGAAGAATGGCCGACCCGGCCCCCGCCCGCAGCCTCGACGACATCGACCTCTCCGCCCTCAGGGTGAGCAGGGTCAGGGGTCAAGGGGTCAAGGGTCATTTGCTTCAGCTCCCCACTTCCTGTCTCCCTCCCTCCCTCCACTCTCGTTGCTTCTGCTGCACAAAATGCCCTGGCCTCCCTTCCTCTTGGCATTGCGCTTTTTGAGCCTTCTGGGACACCGTAGCTGCCTTGCTTGGTTTTATTATCTCTCTCCTGCTGTGAGGTTTCCGGGCTTTCTGGCCATGTTCCAGAAGCATTCTCTCCTGACGTTTCGCCTACATCTATGGCAGCTATTTTCAGAGATTGTGAGGTCTGCTGGAAATGAGGCAAGTGGGGTTTGTATATCTGTGGAAAGGCCATTAATGCAAGGCTATTCAATGCTAATCAAGGTGATCAATTGCAACATTCGCACCTGCCTCTAACAGACAAGAGTTCCTTCTCTCTTCCACCTTGCACATCATTCCACAGATACACAAACCCCACTTGCCTAGTTTCCAACAGACCTCACAACCACTGAGGATGCCTGCCATAGATGTGGGCAAAACGTCAGGAGCGAATATGGCCAGACAGCCCAGAAAACTCACAGCAACCCAGTGATTCCAGCCATAAAAGCCTTTGACAACACAATATCTATTTATGCCCCGCTTTATCTTCCCAAAGGGGACTAATAGAGAAGGCAAATTGTTATTACAGTATTGTTATTATTATGTTTATTCCACGTTTAATTAAGCCTAAGAAGTTGTAGGGAAGCTGTGGATTTTTATTTTGGTTTTAAAGCTTATATGATTTCAACTTACGTTTCTTGTTTCAAATATTTATGATTTTAGGGGTTGTTTTAACTTTTGTACTGTATTTTTATTTTGGTTCTGTTGTAGCTGCCTTGGGTCTGTGCTCAGAGAAAGGCGGGATATACATTTCTCAAATAAATAAATAATGTCCCACTCTTGTTCTACACCCACTCTCTTAAAACACCCACTCTTGTTCTACCTTCTAATCACTATTGCACAACCCCTAACAATAATAGAGAGGGCAAATAATTGCCATATGTAAACTGCCTTGATTCCCCTTTGGGATAGAGAAAGGCAGGATATAAATAGGGTAAAAATAAATAATTTGAAAAAAATTATATTCCACTTTAAAACACCCCCCTGCTTCTACCTTCTAATCACTATTGCTTCCCTCCCCCTCTCTCTTAATAATAATAATATTATTTATACTCCACTTTATCTTCCCAAAGGGGACTAATAGAAAGGGCGAATTATTATTATGTTTATTTATATCCCACTATTTCTTCTCTCCACAAGGGAGAATCAAAGCGGCAATGGCAAACCCACTCCACAGCCCTATTATTATTATTATTATTATTATTATTATTATTATTATTATTATTATTATTTTATTTCTTATCTGCCTCTCTTCATGGCTCAAATACATAAACATTGTAAAAATACTACAAATACACATATTAAAATGTGTTTCTATGAAACACATGCTAAAAAACACAAAACAGAGATTAAACTAGGCACAGGCAAAGCGGTCCAACCTGCAGCAGCAGCCCTGCCTTTTTAAAAAAACAGACAGGCTGTTAGGAATTGTGGGTGTTGGAATTCAAAACACCTGGAGGGCTGAAGTTTACCCATGCCTGCCCTAATGCCGAATCAGTGTGAAACCACATAGTCACAGCTCTAGGATCAAAGCTCTCTCTCAGCCTATTTGTCCTTGTTCTTCCCTGGAGACTCCTTCCCTTCCTCCCCGCCCTCCTACAGTTTTCAGTTTTAAGTGGGAGGCACTGGGAGCCAGGCAGGGATCCCTCCCTCTCTTATCATTCATATGCTCAGTTTTTGGGTTGCTTTGGAGAGAAAGTAATGGCACGCAACCCACGGTCACTTTCCCCTTGCAACCCAGTCTTTCCAAGGAGCTTGTCTTCAAGGGGAAAACATGCCCATCCGTTTCTGCACCTTGCAGCATGGCTGTAAAATGGGGAGTGGGATTCAGCTTGTAGGCTTCCCTTGTGTCTTTCTTGTAACTTTAGTAATGCGCCTGGGTCTGTGTCAAGTGCATCTGTAGCAGGCCGCGCACACTAGGTGTGTATGTTTGAGGGGGGGGGGGGGAATTCTGCTAGCTGCCTCACACTTGTTTCCGGAAGGAATTCGTGGAAGCCTTCCTGACAGATGGCCATCCAGCTCCTGCTTAGGAGAGGTGGGCAAGAAATAAAACAATTATTACTATTACCATTAGCCCCAACCAATACTGCTGTGCTATCTAGTATATATGGGAATTATAGTCCCACATACAATAGATAGAAGTGGTCAAGTAGAACACTTGAATCAGTAGGTTATAAGCAGAGCATTACATTAGAAGATTTCTGTAAAATGGATGCCCAGGTGCGTAAATTTATGACATTGTTCGATCCGGTGACTACTGATAGAACATTCAAACTGTGTCTTTTTCCAAACACCATCACCTTTGTTTTGGGGTAATTAATGTTCAGCTTTTCGCTAGAACACAATACGTTGAACTGAGAAAACGGCCTTTTTAGATCTATGTACATAAATGAAATTAAATCCATATGGGCTTAGAAAAGAATAGATACTTTCTTTGACCCATTTGAGGGCGGAAAAAATATAATATTTTTCATTCTGTAAAATAAATTTTTAAAATAGAAAATAATAGTGTATCAGGGAGAAGAAAAATCAAGCTTGCGCCTTTGCTTTCTTTGCTGGCTGGCAGAAGGGAATGTGATTGTCCAATTGCAGTCTTGCAGTTTTTGTAGCTATGTATTTTGCTACCTCTGGCCTGTTAATTGCCTGGATCGGCTTTCTAATAGAACCATAGAATCCTAGAGACCTCAAAGGCCCTTGAGTCCAACCTCCTTCTACCAGGCAGGGAGGCAAGCTTGATTTTGTCCTTTTGACAGATGACCATCAGGCTTCTGCATAATAATATTAATACTACTACTAATAATAGAACCATAGAATTGTAGAGTTGGAAAGGACCATCCAGTGCAACCTCCTTCTGCCAGACAGGGAGGCCCCCTCCAAACCACAGGCTTTCTCTATGGCTTTTTCCTCTTCCTGCTGAAAGGACAGTGTGCCAGGGAGCAGGTGAGAGGTTGATGGGAGTTGCAGTGAGAGGTGCACAGGGCCTGGATGGCTGCACAGAGCATGAGTGTTGCACAGAGAGTGTGGGCGGCCCGTTGGGGGCGGAGCATTGCTCTTCACCTGTCGCTCGCTGCGCCGCTTTCTCCCAGGTTGTTTTCTTATCAGGCTCTCCGCTTAATTGCTTCTCTCTCCCGCTCCCACCTCGTATCTGTCTGTTCTTTGAAAAAGGCAGGGCTGCTGCTGCTGCTGCTGCAGGTTGGGCCGCTTTGCCTGCTGCGCCTAGTCAGCAGAATTGGAGTCAGAGGAGCCCTTTGGAAGGCCGCCGCCTCCCTCCTCGCTCTCAGGATCACACCAGGGAGCTTGCACAATGCTCCCGCTGATTGCATCCCTCTCCCCATTGAGAGAACAGCCTGGCCGTGGGTCTGTCCGTAATAGCCCGTGCTGTGGGCAGAGCGGGATGTGGACCAGGAGAAGGAAAAAGGAGGCTGTTGTGCAAGCATGTTTATAAAGGAATGCTTATGGCAGCTTAAAGCCTGTGTCTGAAATCTTTTCCTTTTTGTGAGTGTTCATCATACGGGTCTAAAAGATATTTTTCATCTTGAGGAGGAGATCTATGGGACTCCAAAGCTTGTGAGTTCCTGCACTAGTCTAACATGGTGCAAGAAATGCAATCTCACTGATTAGATCTCTTTGAGTGGAAAGTCAGGAGGTAGAAAATTCCAGGCTATGGAAGATTAGTATCCCTTATTGGGGTGTTGTGTGCTTTCCATTTTCTGCTGCTAGAACACAGCCACACAGCCCAGAAACTACACAACACCCCAGTGATTCCAGCCGTGAAAGCCTTCAACAGTATAGTATTCCTTCTTGCTTTCTACTATAATTCCAACTTGTGGAACAAGATCCCAGTTGTCCTATAACCTAAAACTGGCAATTAAGTCAACCTTGTGACTAAAGAATTCCCATTCTTTAGCTGAAATATGTTTATACCTTTTTGTTTTTAAGATTTCAGATGCTTTTATGTTGTATATTTATTTCAAACCCTTAGAAGGCAAGTTCTATCTACAGAGAAGAAGAAAAAACAGAAAAGCAGAAAAGAGAGACTTTCAGTCACAATAAAATATACTAACATGGCAACCCAGTAATAGTAAAATAGAATACATTGCATTCATTTTGTTGTAGTGATATTCTGAACAGATAGAATTAACCAATTCAAACAGCAGTAGTATTATTGTATTATTGAAGGCTTTCAAGACCAGAATCACTAGGGTGTTGTATGGTTTCCAGGCTGTATGGCCATGCTCTATCTAAAACATAGCCATATAGCCTGGAAAGCCCGCAACACCCCAGTTGTATTATTATGCATTAGAGAGAAAGGAACATATATATCACATATGGGCAAACTTGGACCCTCCAGATGTTTTTGACTTTAACTCCCACAATTCCTAACAGCCGATCAGCTGTTAGGAATTGTGGGAGTTGAAGTCCAAAACACACGCCTGATATACAGTAGAGTCTCACTAATCCAAGCTAAACGGGCCGGCAGAAGCTTGGATAAGCGAATATCTTGGATTATAAGGACTGATCAAGGAAAAGCCTATTAAACATCAAATTAGGTTATGATTTTACAAATTAAGCACCAAAACTTCATGTTATACAACAAATTTGACAGAAAAAGTAGTTCAATATGCAGTAATGTTATGTTGTAATTACTGTATTTACGAATTTAGCACCAAAATATCACGATATATTGGAAACATTGACTACAAAAATGGCTTGGATTATCCAGAGGCTTGGACAAGCGAGGCTTGGATTAGTGAGACTCTACTGTATAGGGAAGAGAAGCTCGGGATCTAATGTTCTCTGGGGGACCCTTCTAACTATGGGATATTATTATGGTTATGAAAGAGGGACAATTATTCTGTGGGTGGCTCCTTCTAAAGAGAACCACTCTGTTGAGAGGCGGGGTGCTCCTTTCCCCAGGAGACAGAGGTGTCTTGGGCAACCTCTCGGCAGGTGTCCTGGCGTTCTTTCTACACACCTGCAGAGAAGGCAAAGGTGTTCCACACCTTTGGTCTGTTTGACAGGGAGGGGAACCTTAAGCCTGAGGAACAGCTTTAGAGGCAGCCCTGCCTGATTTTGGGAGGTTCATGCTCTCCAAAATTAGCAAGGAGGGAACTACTTCATGGACAGAGTCCCACTGCTCTTGGGGTGATGTTTCCTGTCCAAGGAGCAGCCAGGTGCTTCCTAAGTGCAGACCAAGGTGTGTGCTGGGACTAGCTGTCCAGGGTGCGGCCAGGGTTGGGCCGAGGCCAGAGGAAGTGCCATCGCAGCCACAGCAGCAGGGCCCTGAGCAAACAGTGCAAACCAGGAAGGAAGGAAAGGGGCAAAGAGGTGAGGGGGCAATCTTGTCCGTGATTTGCCCGCCTGCGTGTCTCCTGGAGCTGACGCCGTGGCTTCCCTTGGGACCTGTGGAAGAGGCAGCTTTGGGGGATCTAATAATAATAATAATAATAATAATAATAATAATAATAATAATAATAATAATAATAATTTACGTCCCTCCCCCTCTCCAAAAGGACTTGAGGCGGCTTACAACAAAATGAAATCATAACACGTACATAAGGGAATGCAAAAAGACAGGATATACTATATAATCAACAATCAATCATCAACCCCATGACATGCCGTTATCTGAGAGGGAAGTCGAGAGGGGCTTGTTTGGCACAAAGCCCGTGGGAGGACGGTGCCATCCACTGGGGTGCCATCCTGCTGGAAGGACCCCTCGGCTGAGAATCCTCTGAGCCTGGCAGCAGGAATGGGGCTTTGTCCTCATGGCCATCTTCAGAAAAGGAGTGGAGCTAGGGCCTAGAAAGCCTTGGGCAAACAGGCTCAGCCTATTTGGGTCACAAGAGAGTGCCCACCTTCCTTCTTTCCTTCCTTTCATATGACCACAGCACCACTTCCTCCTTGAGTTGCCTCTTTGGCAGCCAACCTCTTCCAAGTCCTCACTCAGCACCCCTTGTGAGGCTTCACCCAGGTCAGAAGATTAGCCTGGGTCAGTCAGAGGATCTGGCGCTTCCCAGGCCAGTGGGGCAGGGGCAGAGCCAAGCCATGGAGTTGCTGCTGTCAGAGAGAACCCCGAGGGGCCAGACCAGCTTTAGGCCCCTTCTGAGCAGAGCAGGGAATCCGGCAGCAGACTGCAGCTCCTAACATGCCTCACTGTTTGTAAGTGAGGCTGAGGTTGCTGTCGGTGGCCCCCACAACATCCGGAGGGCCACATCTTCACTGCCTGCAAAGGCTTGCGGGTTGGGCTGCTCCCTCTTTCTCAAGCCCCCTCCTTCATGGTATCTGCAGTGTCATTTGAGCACCTGGGTGGAAGTAGTTTGGGGAGGGGGTGGAGAGCAGAGAAGGAAGGGGCACCATCGCTTTCCATTTCAAGGAAGAGGGCAACATGGCTGCCAAGGGTTTTGCCTTCTTGTCATGGACTCCGGGGGAAGTGCAGGTGGAAGCCAGCTCCACTGGCTGCCA
This sequence comes from Anolis carolinensis, assembly GCF_035594765.1. Taxonomy (NCBI): domain Eukaryota; kingdom Metazoa; phylum Chordata; class Lepidosauria; order Squamata; family Anolidae; genus Anolis; species Anolis carolinensis. The sequence continues at coordinate 106,966 of NC_085846.1, read as the reverse complement.
GTCTGCTACCAAGCACAATTCAAAGTGCTGGCTTTAGCCTACAAAGTCCTAAACGGTTCTGGCCCAGCTCACCTGTCCGAACATATCTCCCCTTATGAACTACCTTGTAGATTAAGATCATCCAGGGAGGCCCTGCTCTCGGTCCCACCTGCTTCGCCAGTGTGGCTGGCGAGGACAAGAGACAGGGCCTTCTTGGTGGTGGCCCCTCGGCTGTGGAACTCCCTCCCCAGCGATATAAGATCAGCCCCCTCCCTTTTGGCCTTCAGAAGGAAAGTGAAGACCTGGCTCTGGGATCAAGCTTTGGGATAACTGTGCAGTACAGTAATGGATGACTAATATGTATAATGACTCCGGAATGGCCTTAGACCATGATTTTTTGAATGGCATGATTTTCAACTGTTTGTAATGTGGTCGAACCCGGGCGTCAGTAATGTGTTAAATTTTTATGTTTTAAATTCTTCAATATTTAATATTTTAAGCTTTAATTTTATATGTGTTTCGGGGCATCGAATTGTGCCATGTGTAAGCCGCCTTGAGGCCCCTTCGGGGTGAGAAAGGTGGGGCAGAAATCGGGCAAATAAATAATATGGGGACGTTTGGCTTCCCTCTGGGTGTTTTGGCCCTCAGACCCCAGACCCCCCATTGCCCTGGACTTTGGGGAGACCCCTCCCGCCCCCCCACGGAGGGCCCTGGGCCTGTTGCTCCTTGTGGGACCCTCCTGTTCCTCCAAATCCTTCTCTTGGCTTTGGCCTTCTCCCCCTTTTCCTTTCTGCAAAGGGCCAGTGGCCATTTGGGGGCTGGCGAGGGGGTCTTTCCCTATCTGGCAATGCTTCTGCTGGGGGGGGGGGGTTGGCCTTGCTCGGGCCATTGCCCATGTCTTCAGGGAGACCCCTGGGCCTGCTGCTCCCCGTAGGACCCTCCTGCTCCCCCAAATCCCTCTCTTGGCTTTGGACACGGCCTTCTCCACCTTTTCCTTTCTGTGGCCATTTGGGGGCTGGCGAGGGGGTCCTTCCCTAGCTCGCAATAATGCTGCTGGGGGGGGGGTTGGCCTTGCTCGGGCCATTGCCCATGTCTTCAGGGAGACCCCTGGGCCTGCTGCTCCCCGTAGGACCCTCCTGCTCCCCCAAATCCCTCTCTTGGCTTTGGACACGGCCTTCTCCACCTTTTCCTTTCTGTGGCCATTTGGGGGCTGGCGAGGGGGTCCTTCCCTAGCTGGCAATGCTGCTGCTGGGGGGGGGGGGGGTTGGCCTTGCTCGGGCCATTGCCCATGTCTTCAGGGAGACCCCTGGGCCTGCTGCTCCCCGTAGGACCCTCCTGCTCCCCCAAATCCCTCTCTTGGCTTTGGACACGGCCTTCTCCCCCTTTTCCTTTCTGTGGCCATTTGGGGGCTGGCGAGGGGGTCCTTCCCTAGCTCGCAATAATGCTGCTGGGGGGGGGGGGGGGTTGGCCTTGCTCAGGCCATTGCCCATGTCTTCAGGGAGACCCCTGGGCCTGTTGCTCCCCGTAGGACCCTCCTGCTCCCCCAAATCCCTCTCTTGGCTTTGGACACGGCCTTCTCCCCCTTTTCCTTTCTGTGGCCATTTGGGGGCTGGCGAGGGGGTCCTTCCCTAGCTCGCAATAATGCTGCTGGGGGGGGGGGGGGTTGGCCTTGCTCAGGCCATTGCCCATGTCTTCAGGGAGACCCCTGGGCCTGTTGCTCCCCGTAGGACCCTCCTGCTCCCCCAAATCCCTCTCTTGGCTTTGGACACGGCCTTCTCCACCTTTTCCTTTCTGTGGCCATTTGGGGGCTGGCGAGGGGGTCCTTCCCTAGCTGGCAATAATGCTGCTGGGGGGGGGGGGTTGGCCTTGCTCGGGCCATTGCCCATGTCTTCAGGGAGACCCCTGGGCCTGCTGCTCCCCGTAGGACCCTCCTGCTCCCCCAAATCCCTCTCTTGGCTTTGGACACGGCCTTCTCCACCTTTTCCTTTCTGTGGCCATTTGGGGGCTGGCGAGGGGGTCCTTCCCTAGCTGGCAATGCTGCTGCTGGGGGGGGGGGGGGGGGGGTTGGCCTTGCTCGGGCCATTGCCCATGTCTTCAGGGAGACCCCTGGGCCTGCTGCTCCCCGTAGGACCCTCCTGCTCCCCCAAATCCCTCTCTTGGCTTTGGACACGGCCTTCTCCCCCTTTTCCTTTCTGTGGCCATTTGGGGGCTGGCGAGGGGGTCCTTCCCTAGCTCGCAATAATGCTGCTGGGGGGGGGGGGGGTTGGCCTTGCTCAGGCCATTGCCCATGTCTTCAGGGAGACCCCTGGGCCTGTTGCTCCCCGTAGGACCCTCCTGCTCCCCCAAATCCCTCTCTTGGCTTTGGACACGGCCTTCTCCCCTTTTTGCTTTCTGTGGCTATTTGGGGGCTGGCGAGGGGGTCTTTCCCTATCTGGCAATGCTGCTGCTGGGGGGGGGGGGGTTGGCCTTGCTCGGGCCATTGCCAATGTCTTCAGGGAGACCCCTGGGCCTGTTGCTCCCCCAAATCCCTCTCTTGGCTTTGGACACGGCCTTCTCCCCTTTTTGCTTTCTGTGGCTATTTGGGGGCTGGCGAGGGGGTCCTTCCCTATCTGGCAATGCTGCTGCTGGGGGGGGGGGGGTTGGCCTTGCTCGGGCCATTGCCAATGTCTTCAGGGAGACCCCTGGGCCTGTTGCTCCCCCAAATCCCTCTCTTGGCTTTGGACACGGCCTTCTCCCCTTTTTGCTTTCTGTGGCTATTTGGGGGCTGGCGAGGGGGTCCTTCCCTATCTGGCAATGCTGCTGCTGGGGGGGGGGGTTGGCCTTGCTCGGGCCATTGCCAATGTCTTCAGGGAGACCCCTGGGCCTGTTGCTCCCCCAAATCCCTCTCTTGGCTTTGGACACGGCCTTCTCCACCTTTTCCTTTCTGTGGCCATTTGGGGGCTGGCGAGGGGGTCTTTCCCTATCTGGCAATGCTGCTGCTGGGGGGGGGGGGGGGTGGCCTTGCTCGGGCCATTGCCCATGTCTTCAGGGAGACCCCTGGGCCTGTTGCTCCCCGTAGGACCCTCCTGCTCCCCCAAATCCTTCTCTTGGCTTTGGACAGGGCCTTCTCCCCTTTTCCTTTCTGTGGCCATTTGGGGGCTGGCGAGGGGGTCCTTCCCTATCTGGCAATGCTGCTGCTGGGGGGGGGGTTGGCCTTGCTCGGGCATTTAATGGGGTTTACTTAAGGCACACAGAAGGACCCCTCCCTCATTTTGCTTCTTCCTCTCCCTCTCCCTCTCTGTTTGTCCACCTCTTTGTCCATTCATCCGTCCCTCTGGGCTGAGGCACGTGCCTCGGCCTGGGGCCTCCTGCCTGCCTGCTTTCCTGCTGCCCAGGTCCCCCTGCCTTGGCCCCTCTTTGAAAGGGAGATCTCTGTGCCGCCCGCGTTCGTTCGCATTCATCCTCCCTTCCGCCTTGTTGCTAGGGAGAACTTGTTGACTGCCTGCTGCTGCCGCCGCTGCCTTGGCCTCCCTCCCTCCGTGATTGAATTACAGCCCCCCTCTCACGCCTGGGCTCCCAATGCAATGAAGCCTGCCCCCTCCCATCTCCTCCTTTCTTGGTCCAGGCAAGGCAGACAGGAAGTGGAAACAGGGTCCTTAGGAAGTGCTCAGTTTCTGATATACATCAGCCCTCTGGGTGTTTTGGACTCCAACTCCCACCATTCCCAACAGCCTCAGGCCCCTTCCTTTTCCCCCTCCGCCGCTTAAGCGGCGGAGGGGGAAAAGAAAAGGGCCTGAGGCTGTTGGGAATGGTGAGAGTTGGAGTCCAAAACACCCAAAGTTAGCCCAGGTGTCAAAGGGATGACTTCATGTGCTCTTGGTTGGGCCCAAGGGGGAATTGAAAGGGCCTGAGGCTGTTGGGAATGGTGGGAGTCGGAGTCGAAAACACCCAGAGGGACAAAGTTAGCCCAGGTGTCAAAGGGATGACTTCATGAGTTCTTGGTTGGGCCCAAGGGGGAATTGAAAGGGCCTGAGGCTGTTGGGAATGGTGGGAGTCGGAGTCCAAAACACCCAGAGGGACAAAGTTAGCCCAGGTGTCAAAGGGATGACTTCATGAGTTCTTGGTTGGGCCCAAGGGGGAATTGAAAGGGCCTGAGGCTGTTGGGAATGGTGGGAGTTGGAGTCCAAAACACCCAAAGTTAGCCCAGGTGTCAAAGGGATGACTTCATGAGTACTTGGTTGGGCCCAAGGGGGAATTGAAAGGGCCTGAGGCTGTTGGGAATGGTGGGAGTTGGAGTCCAAAACACCCAAAGTTAGCCCAGGTGTCAAAGGGATGACTTCATGAGTTCTTGGTTGGGCCCAAGGGGGAATTGAAAGGGCCTGAGGCTGTTGGGAATGGTGGGGGTTGGAGTCCAAAACACCCAAAGTTAGCCCAGGTGTCAAAGGGATGACTTCATGAGTTCTTGGTTGGGCCCCAGGGGGAATTGAAAGGGCCTGAGGCTGTTGGGAATGGTGGGAGTTGGAGTCCAAAACACCTGGAGAGGGACAAAGTTAGCCCAGGTATCAAAGGGATGACTTCGTGAGTTCTTGTTTGGGCCCAAGGGGGAATTGAAAGGGCCTGAAGATGTTGGGAATGGTGGGAGTTGGAGTCCAAAACACCCAAAGTTAGCCCAGGTGTCAAAGGGATGACTTCATGAGTTCTTGGTTGGGCCCAAGGGGGAATTGAAAGGGCCTGAGGCTGTTGGGAATGGTGGGAGTTGGAGTCCAAAACACCTGGAGAGGGACAAAGTTAGCCCAGGTGTCAAAGGGATGACTTCATGAGTTCTTGGTTGGGCCCCAGGGGGAATTGAAAGGGCCTGAAGATGTTGGGAATGGTGGGAGTTGGAGTCCAAAACACCCAAAGTTAGCCCAGGTGTCAAAGGGATGACTTCATGAGGTCTTGGTTGGGCCCAAGGGGGAATTGAAAGGGCCTGAGGCTGTTGGGAATGGTGGGAGTTGGAGTCCAAAACACCCAAAGTTAGCCCAGGTGTCAAAGGGATGACTTCATGAGTTCTTGGTTGGGCCCAAGGGGGAATTGAAAGGGCCTGAAGATGTTGGGAATGGTGGGAGTTGGAGTCCAAAACACCCAAAGTTAGCCCAGGTGTCAAAGGGATGACTTCATGAGTTCTTGGTTGGGCCCAAGGGGGAATTGAAAGGGCCTGAGGCTGTTGGGAATGGTGGGAGTTGGAGTCCAAAACACCTGGAGAGGGACAAAGTTAGCCCAGGTATCAAAGGGATGACTTCGTGAGTTCTTGGTTGGGCCCAAGGGGGAATTGAAAGGGCCTGAAGATGTTGGGAATGGTGGGAGTTGGAGTCCAAAACACCCAAAGTTAGCCCAGGTGTCAAAGGGATGACTTCATGAGTTCTTGGTTGGGCCCAAGGGGGAATTGAAAGGGCCTGAGGCTGTTGGTAATGGTGGGAGTCGGAGTCCAAAACACCTGGAGGGACAAATTTAGCCCAGGTGTCAAAGGGATGACTTCATGAGTTCTTGGTTGGGCCCAAGGGGGAATTGAAAGGGCCTGAGGCTGTTGGGAATGGTGGGAGTTGGAGTCCAAAACACCTGGAGAGGGACAAAGTTAGCCCAGGTATCAAAGGGATGACTTCGTGAGTTCTTGGTTGGGCCCAAGGGGGAATTGAAAGGGCCTGAAGATGTTGGGAATGGTGGGAGTTGGAGTCCAAAACACCCAAAGTTAGCCCAGGTGTCAAAGGGATGACTTCATGAGTTCTTGGTTGGGCCCAAGGGGGAATTGAAAGGGCCTGAGGCTGTTGGTAATGGTGGGAGTCGGAGTCCAAAACACCTGGAGAGGGACAAAGTTAGCCCAGGTGTCAAAGGGATGACTTCATGAGTTCTTGGTTGGGCCCAAGGGGGAATTGAAAGGGCCTGAGGCTGTTGGGAATGGTGGGAGTTGGAGTGCAAAACACCCGGAGGGACAAAATTAGCCCAGGTGTCAAGGGGATGACTTCATGAGTTCTTGGTTGGGCCCAAGGGGGAATTGAAAGGGCCTGAGGCTGTTGGGAATGGTGGGAGTCGGAGTCCAAACACCTGGAGGGACCAAGTTGGCCCATGCCTGCTCTGTATGGCGTTTCAGGGGTGCTGAGTGATGGAAGGTGGACCCCAGACCTGGGCAGGACCCCTCCCTTGCACCCACAGGTGTGCTTCACCTGTCTTGCAGAGGCCTCCTTGCCTTGCATTGGCCCAGATCCTTCACTCCTGCCTCTCCTCTCCGGGAGTGCGCACATGCACGGGGCGGGGCCACTCTCTTTGCAATCTCTTTGCTCAGGGAGGGGCCCCAGCCTGCCCCAACCTGCTCACCTGCCTCCAGGTGACTAAGCGCTTTGGAAGCCTCCCGGCCTGGCTGGTTGGGGGGTGGCAAAGGCAGGGGGCGCCTGGGACACTCTTGAGTGCAAAGTCAGGGACGAAGCCCCCCAGGGAGAGGAATCCAGGCCGCTCCCCACAAGACAAGCTACCCTTTCCAACACATGCACAGAGTGCCAATTTTGCTTAGTGTTCCTGTCCCTTCAAGGCTCCATATCTCTTCATTCAGAGATAAGACTGTGAATTGGAGTGAATGGGGGGGGGGGTGAGCCAGGTTGGGGTGCCCTTGCCTCCTCCTCTGCTGCAGCCTCCTTGGCTTGGTGCCTGGACCCCTCCTTCCCTCTCTATGGAAGGTTGTCCGGCTTTGGAAACCTTCTGCACACAGCTGAAGAAGACACATTGGTTTGGACACCGACCATATTTAGATGATGACCAGCTGTGCCCAGCCACGCGTTGTTGTGGCTTATGGGAATGCTTTGTTGGCCAGGTGGAATAGCAGTGAATAGCCTTGCAGCCTCAAAGCCTGGCCATTTTCTTCCTATGCGAATCCTTGTTTGGTGAGCTGGAATACAATGGAATAGGCTTGCTGCTTGGAAGGCTGGGTCCTCTAATTTGGACTTTATTTTTCTAGGGTTTTTTGTTTGAAAGACATATTTTGGATGACTATGTCTTTTGTGGCCAAATTTGATGTGATTTGGTTCAGTGGTTTTGTTGTTTGCTCCATAGTAAAACACACATTACATTTTTATATACAGTAGAGTCTCACTTATCCAAGACTCGCTTATCCAAGCTTCTGGATAATCCAGGCCATTTTTGTAGTCAATGTTTTCAATATATTGTGATATTTTGGTGCTAAGTTCGTAAATACAGTAATTACAACATAACATTACTGCGTACTGAACTACTTTTTCTGTCAAATTTGTTGTATAACATGATGTTTTGGTGCTTAATTTGTAAAATCATAACCTAATTTGATGTTTAATAGTCTTTTCCTTAATCCCTCCTTATTATCCAAGATATTCGCTTATCCAACCTTCTGCTGGCCCGTTTAGCTTGGATAAGTGAGACTCTACTGTATATAGATGATGATGATCATTAAATTATTATTACTATTACTATTAGATGCCTTTAATGAATATATGTGAGGACCATAGGTATCACCAAGCACTTTACATGACTGAGGTTGACTATTGTTGTTTTATACCTGCAGATACTGTTTTTAACTAGAGCATTTTGTGAAGTGAGATATTTATGTTGGGTTGTTATTATTTTATATTACTGTTTTCTGTATGGCCATGTTCCAGAAGTATTCTGTCCTGACATTTCACCCAAATCTATGGCAGGCATCCTCAGAGGTTGTGAGGTTTACCCAGAAAACACACAACAACCCCATGATTCCGGCCATGAAAGCCTTCGACAACACATTTTATGTTATTGTTTCTGTAATTTCTATATTTTGTGTGTTTGCACCTTTGAGTGCTTTGTAAGCTGCCCCAAGTCCCTCTGGGAGATGGTGGTGGGTATTATTTGGTCCTGGGAACAAGGAAGGAAGAAAGGAAGGAAGGAAGGAAGGAGGGAAGGAAGGGCCCCTCTCCTCTTCCCCTCCCCACCCCAGTGAATGAACACCTGTTGCTTTGTGTCCCGGCTCGTTTCTCCCCTTGCACCTGGTCTCTCCTGCTTTCCATTTCCACCTCTTTCTGCAAAAGAAATGTGCTGACTTCTGCCCAAAAGACAGCCAACCAGAGGAAAGGAAAGGCTGGTTATTCGGAAATGATAAGAGACGGAGCCCCCTCCCCTCTTTCTCATGTGAGGAAGGGGTTCTGCTGTAGCAGCCTTCCTGAGATGTCTGGCCTTGGAATCGTCTCCCCTTCCTTCCTTCCGTCCTTCCTTCCTTCCTTCCTCTTTGCCAGCCAGCCATTGGGGGAGGGGGGGGTCTCTTGGCAGTGCATGGGAGGGGTCTTCTCCCCCAAAAGAGGCAGCTCTAGGAGTGCAGAGAGTGGAGCCCGCCAGTGCTGCTGCCTTGTCTCCTCCAGGAAGAAGGAAGGCTGCCATGGAGACGAGGCAGCCTGAGTGGGACGCTCTTCGTGGAAGGGGGGGGGGGGGCTTTGCTGCTTCTTCATCCCTAATTCTGGTGCAAGAACGTCTTTCTCCTCTTTCTTTCTTTCTTTCTTTCTTTCTTTCTTTCTTTCTTTCTTTCTTTCTTTCTTTCTTTCTTTCTTTCTTTCTCTCCCTCCCTCCCTCCCTCCCTCCTGGCAGGTCCAGGTGTCTGGGGAGGGGGCCCAGGGATTGGGGCCTTCCCACGCAGAAGGGCTTCTCTAGGGTCCTCGGCTGGTGTGTCCTGGGGGAGGCTGGCCTGGGGCCTCTCTCTCCCGTCCCCTCTTTCTCTCTCTCTCTCTCTCTCTGCCTTCTCCCCCCCCCCTTTTTGTCCCAGTGACCTGCCAGCAAGAACCGGCTCCTCAGCTGCCCCCAGAAATCTCCTTAGTTGGGGGTTTTGTGTAACCCGATTAGAAGCCGGCTACTGGCAGGTGACCTGTAATTAAAAGGCAGACAGGGATGAAGGGGGTGAGGTTGGAAGCAAGGCGGGGGGGGGGGGGGGCTCTCTTCCCCTCCCCTTGGTGTCCCCCCCCCCCAAGAATCGGAGGACACCCCAAAGGCCATTGAGTCAAACCCCCTTTGGGATTCTTTGCTCCCAAACCCTTGCTCATTTCGGTAACCCTGTCCTGAGAAGCGGTCTCACACCGCACTCCCCCCCCCCCCCCCACCCTTCCTCCCTTCCTTATTGCTTTGGGGCTGGAGAGCTTTGGACGTAATGGAGAAGGGGCTCTGAGTCGGATGGACCTCCTGCAGTCCAGCTAAGGGAGGAGGGCTCCATGCTTCTCAATGAGGAGAATGAGTGGGGCATGGCAAGGGGGGGCTCCCGCTGCCAGCTTTCCTCCCTCTCTCTTTCTTCCTTCCTTCCTCCGCAGACTGACTCACGGCCGCCCTCCAAGCAGGGAATTGAGGGCTGCCTTGGCCTCCTTGCCGCCTCCCACTCCTCCCACATTCCTTCTCTAGTTCCACAGGCAGGCAGGTGGGCAGGCATTGCAGCCCCTGGACCAGTTAGAAAGACAGAAGGGGAAGAGACTCAAGGGCCATCCAGTCCAACCCCCTCCTTTCTGCCAGGCAGAGAGACACCGTCCGGACCCTCCTGACAGATAATAATAATAATAATAATAATAATAGTCATAATAATAATAAACAACTTTCCTTTGTACCCCACCACCATCTCCCAAAGGGTCTTGAGACAGATCACAGAGCACTCAAGGTGCAACACGAGTCATCATTCCATGTTTTAAATTGGTTTTTACTGTAATGTAATGTAATGTAAACTTTTATTACGGTCAATGACCAGCTCATATCAAGGGCACCCAGTCCCGTACATCCATATAAAATCCGAGAGGTTATATACTTCACAATTAATAAAACTAAATCATTGACAAAATTTAAAATCTAGGATAAAAACTTCAATATTAATAAAAACCCTTATAAAATTGAATCATTGACAAAATTTAAAATCTAGGCTAAAAACTTCAACATTAATAAAAACCATTATAAAATTGAATCCTTGACAAAATTTAAAATCTAGGCTGAAGATCATATACCAGTACCATTAAGACCGAACTCAACTCACAGGATCATCCGGGGGGAGTCTAAAGGAAGGGAGTGGGGATGGCATGGGGGGGGGGATACCCCTAACTGTAAATAACAACCTATAACTATAAATAGTGGTCTATATCTGCTTTCCCAACTCTATTCTATAGATGGTACTTAGTTCTTTTGGCTCTCAATCATCATCTGCCGGATTTTAATTGCAGCTGTGCAGAATTTGGTGACATTATATGTCACAGCTGATATGGTATCTGAGAGCAATAAGATTACGTAAAATTGTCCAGAACGTCCTGGGTATTTAGTCCTGGGTTTTTACTGTTACTATATTATATTATTTGGTGTTAATGTATTTTATCTGGTCAAAGATGCTGTTTTTACATGTATTTTAGTTTGTTTATTTATTTATTTATTTACATCACTTTTACTCCGCCTTTCTCCCCGAGGGGACTCAAAGCGGCTTACAATAAATAGGCAAAAATTCAGTGCCTAAAAACAATGTAAAAACAACAATTCATATAAAACAATCTACAAAACAACAATTCATATAAAACAGATACCATTGCAAAATAAAATCACATTATATAAAATTTTAAGCATGTCCAAGATTAGAATCCATTCATCCAGAATCCTCAATAAATCTTTGTACCGGTCATGTAAAGTCCATGTTTATCATTTGTCTTTGTCTTGGCCCTATGTTAACCATCCCGAGTCCCTGCACCGAGATGGAGGCAGGATAGAAAAATAGTTATTACAGTAGAGTCTCACTTATCTAAGACTCGCTTATCCAAGGTTCAGGATTATCCAAGGCATTTTTGTAGTCAATGTTTTCAATATATCGTGATATTTTTGTGCTAAATTCATAAATACAGTAATTACAACATAACATTACTGCGTATTGAACTACTTTTTCTGTCAATTTTGTTGGATAACATGATGTTTTGGTGCTTAATTTGTAAAATCATAACCTAATTTGATGTTTAATAGGCCTTTCCTTAACCCCTCCTTATTATCCAAGATATTTGCTTATCCAAGCTTCTGCTGGCCCGTTTAGCTTGGATAAGTGGGACTCTACTGTATTATATTGTATTATTTGGTTTTAATGTGTTTTATCTGGTCAAAGATAAAAGGGGGAAAAGGAAAGGGCCTGAGGCTGTTAGAAATGGTGGGAGTTGGAGTCCAACACACCTGGAGGGAGGGCCCAGGTTTGATCATGGCTGGACTAGATGGTCCACGATGCAGCCTAGAACCACATTGGCCTTTTGGGCTGCTGCATCACACTCTTGGCTCCTGCTCAGCTTGTGCTCCACTCAGACTCCAAGATCCCTTTCTCGGGGGCCAAAGTCTGGCCTTGCATTTTTACAGGGCGGAGGGGCACCTCCAATGAGCTGGACCTGTTTCCCGTGTGGGTCGCCCAGCGGCACTTATATGTGGGGCACCAGGCCCGCGTCCTCATCCTGCCTGGCTCTAAGGATGCTATTTTGAGATCTGCAGCTCTAGTTTTCTTGCAGATAGAGGTTGGGCTTTTTCCCTGGCCCAGATGCAGGCGAAAGAGGCTCTCTATGAAGGAAATAAGGCTGAGAAAGCACTTCACGATCTTAAAACCTGGGTAGGCTTATAGAGAGAGAGCAGGCCTGCACAACATGTGGCCCTCTAAGTGTTTTTGACTTCAGCTCCCAGAATTCCTGGCTGTTGAACAAATTGGCTAGCGCAGGGGTCCCCAAATTTTTTAAACAGGGGCCAGTTCACGGTCCCTCAGACCATTGGAGGGCCAGACTATAGTTTAAAAAAAAACTATGAACAAATTCCTATGCACACTGCACATATCTTATTTTGAAGTAAAAAAACCAAAATGGGAATAAATACAGCCTCAAAGTTAATAATAATAATAATAATAATAATAATAATAATAATAATAATAATAATAAAGAGGGTTGAAAGAGACCCCTTGGGCCATTTAGTCCAACCCCCTTCTGCCTTTGTGCACCAAAAGCACTAGCAAAGCACCCCTTAATATATGCTCGCTCTGTGCAATAATGTTTTTACTGGTTGTTATGTTTAAATTTATTGTTTTTTGTAATGTGGAATTTTTATTATAATGTATATGTTATGGTCATTTTATACTTTTGATATTAGTAATGAAATTGTGGCATTGAATGTTTGCTGTTTATATGTATGTTAACCGCCCAGAGTCCCTCTGGGGAGAGAGGGCGGTCTAGAAATAAAGTTCTATTATTATTATTATTATTATTAAGTAATTAAAATACTGTTATAAGCTCAAGCAAAGCTTTGGAAGGCGCGCACCAGGCGAGGGAGGAGGCGGGAAAGGTGTATGCGATGGGCCGCATGTGGCCCACGGGCCATAGTTTGGGGACCCCTGGGCTAGGGCTTCTGGGAATTGGAGGGTCTCAAGTTGGGCAGACCTGATATAGTATCCATGCCTGGATGGGAAGGTGTGGCTTTTGTGCCTGGGAAGGGGAGTGATGGTGCCTCTCGATTCCCTAAATCCCACCTTTTCATAAAACAATTTTTGTTCCTAGATTATAACTGTCATGTCCTAATTGGTACTATCATAAAAAAACATGGGGAAATTCTATTAAACTGCACAAACTTTGATTTTGAGGGACATCCTGCAGCACATCTCGCTCTAGTTTCCCAATGAATCTCTCATCATCCAGTCTCAACCCATTCGGCATAGTCTGTGCCACAAAAATGAAGTTTCTGGAGTAGGACAACTACGTTCAAAGTAAAGACCGCACAATTAAACAGGAAATTACATTTTCAAACCAGGAACAGATTGAATTTTGTCATATAATGTAATGCAAAGAGAGAGATGGGGTCTGTGTGCCCAGATAAACTCAGGGAAACACCTCCAATACACAAGCACATTTTCTTATTTTCTTTTTATTTCCCTCCCTATTCACTGCTTTGTGATGACAGTAGGTGCTTTCATCATTGAGTTATGCTTCCCTTCCAATGACCTTTCTAGTGGGGTCCTTCCAACTGCACAAGATGGGATATTTCACCATTTCCATTCTTATTTTTTTTTGAACAGGCTGGAAATAAGGGCTTCTGAGAATTGGAGGCCCAAACGTCTGGAGGGTCTCAGGTTGTGCAGGCCTGATAGAACGTGATCTGGTCTTTTAGCATTGGCTTCAACTCGAGATGGTTTCCCATAACATATTGTACATTTGCAGTTTTGCTCATAGGAAATAGAGGGTTTTGTACTTTCAGGTTTCGAAAGACCTTCGGTTATACTTGTCGTTGCTGTTGTTATTGTGGTAATGGTGTACTTTCCTTCTATCTGAGGCAAGCCTGTCATAGGGCTCTCTTGGCAAGGCTCTTGGCGTTTTTTAAAACATAAATCTTAAACATGTGCCCTTTGTGTAATCTCTGTTTTGTGTATTTCAATATGTATTTTGTAGGAATACATTTTAGTAAGTATATTTTATAGAAATACATTATAATATGCGCATTTGTGGTATTTTTACAATGTTTATGTGTTATAATTACTGTATTCTGTAACCCGCCTCGAGCCATGAACAGAGGCAGGTAAGATATAAAATAAGAAGAATAAGAAGAATAAGAAGGTGGCGTGCCAAAAGCTCTCAGCCGGCATTTGGAAACAATAGACATTGACAAAATCACGATCTGCCAACTGCAAAAGGCCACCCGACTGGAATCTGCGCGCATCATCTGAAAATGCATCACACAGTCCTAGACACTTGTGATTTTGTGATACAAAATCCAGCATATCTATTCTGTTTGCTGTGTCATAATAAAATAATAATAATAATAACTTATTACTATTATTAACTGGAATACAATGTCCAGTTCTGAGCACCACGGTTTAAAAGAGATATGGATAAGCTGGAAGATGGCAATTAAAATGATCAAAGGTCCGGAGACTATGAATCCCTATGAGGAGGGTGTTAGAGAGCTGGGTCTGTTTAGCCTGCAGAAGAGAAGGTTGAGAGGAGACATGAGAGCCATGTATAAATATGTGAAAGGGCGTCATAAGGAACAGGGAGCAGGCTTGCTTTCTGCTGCCCTTGAAACCAGGACTCAGAGCAATTGGTTCCAATGACAGGAAAGGAAATTCCACCTGAACATTAAGAAGAACTTCCTGACCGTATGAGCTATTCAACAAGGGAACTCCCTTCCTTGGAGTCCGGGGGAAGCTCCTTCCTTGGAGGCTTTTAAACAGAGGCTGGATGGCTATCTGTCGAGAGTGCTTTGATGGTGCTTTTCCTGCATGGCAGGGGTTTGGACTAGATAGCCTACGTGCTCTTCCAACTCTTACTATTCTATTATTTATTTATTTATTTATTTATTTATTTGATGCACAAGAAGATTAGTACATAGCAAACAAGATCACTGTGCTGGCTGTTGTAGTGTCCAACGTGTGACACTTCCCAGGTGTCTAGAACTATGTGATGGATCGGCAAATACTTGTGTCTGATCATTGACTGATATTATTAACTGTTACAATATTCTTGTTTTATATTGTATTATTGTTTTTATCTTTTATACAGTGAATTGTATGTATGTTGATTATTGTTCTATTATGTTGTTTGGGCCTTGCACCATGTATGCCACCCCGAGTCCCCTTGGGGAGATGGTGGCGGGGTATAAAGTATTATTATTATTATTGTATGACACAGCAAACAAGATAGATATGCTGGATTTTGTAATTATTATTATTATTATTATGCATGCAGATCTGAATAGGATGGCCTTTTGCAGCTGTCAGATGGTAATTTTGATTGTTTTCAGGTGCTGGCCAAGGTCTTTAGGCACTGCACCCAATGTGCCGATCACCACTGGCCTCATTTTTCCAGGCTTGTGCTAGAGTCTTTGCAGTTCAATATTTAAATCATTAGTATTATTATTATTTTATTATGACACAGCAAACAAGATAGATATGCTGGATTTCGTATCACAAAACCACAAGTCGAACACTTCCCAAGTGTCTAGGACTCTGTGATGTATTTTCGGATGATGCGCGCAGATCGCAGTAGGGTGGCCTTTTGCAGTTGGCAATCGTAATTTTGTCAATATCTATTGTTTCCAAATTCTGGCTGAGATCTTTTGGAACGGCACCCAGTGTGCCCATCACCACCGGGACCACCTGCACTGGTTTTGCAGAGACTTTGAAGTTCAATCTTGAGGTCCTGATAGCGGCTGAGTTTTTCCTGTTGTTTTTCGTCAATGCGACTGTCACCTGGGATGGCAACATCAATGATCCAAATCTTTTTCTTTTCCACAACTGTGATGTCTGGTGTGTTGTGTTCCAGAACTTTGTCAGTCTGGATTCGGAAGCCCCACAGTATCTTTGCGTGCTCATTCTCCAATACTTTTGCAGGTTTGTGATCCCACCAGTTCTTTACTGCTGGGAGGTGGTACTTGAGGCATAAGTTCCAATGAATCATTTGGGCCACATGGTTGTGCCTCTGTTTGTAGTCTGTCTGTGCGATTTTCTTACAGCAGCTGAGGATATGATCAATGGTTTTGTCAGCTTCCTTGCACAGTCTGCATTTTAGGTCATCAGCTGATTTTTCGATCTTGGCCTTAATTGCATTTGTTCTTATTGTTGTTATTATTATTATTATTATTATTATTATTATTATTATTATTATTAGGCTTTAGAGTCAGTTGGCCTTTGCTGGTTCAAGTCTCCTTGTGGAGAGAAAAAGTGAGGATATAAATAAACACAATAATAATAATAATTTGCCCTCTCTAAGGCCGTGGAAGTGTGATTTGCCACGGTCACCCGGTGGATCGGACAGCAGTTCAAACCCTGGCTTCTAGAGCCATTGTCCAGCCAACACTCAGCACTGAACCACACCAGCTTTTGCATCAGCTGACGCAGTTTCATAACTTCAGTTGTGAAGAAAGTTCTGGACACGGGACAATAAATATAATGGGCTTGGCATGGAAATGAAGTCTTGGCCATGATCCAGTTATCTCTGAAATGCCTGCGGTGCGTTCCTTTGGGAAGCCAGGCCCTGCCCTATGGCTGCCGCACCTCTGGGGCCCATTTGAAAAAGCACTGACCCCTTCCTCTGTGGGGCTGGACCGCCCTCCGGCCCCCTCTCTTCCTCCCTCAGATCTGGGACAGAGCCGGCCCCAAAGGAGAGAAGTCCTCGTTTGTCCTGATGAGGAGCTATTAATATATTAATCAGGACCCAAGGGAAGCCAGGCTGATGGAGAGGCTCGCTTTGGAGGAGCAGGAGGCTTGGTGGAAAACCCATTGGATCTAGATCAGGCCTGGGCCAACTTGGGCCTTCCTTCTAGGTGTGTTTTGTACTGCAGCTCCCACCATTCCTCACAGCCTCAGGCCCTTTCCTTTTGCCCCTCAGCCGCTTAAGCGGCTGAGGGGCAAAAGGAAGGGGCCTGAGGCTGTGAGGAATGGTGGAAGTTGCAGTACAAAACACCTGGAGGGAGGGCCGAAGTTGGCCCAGGCCTGATCTAGAAGCTGTTAACTTTGAGCATGGAAGAGTCTCTCTGACCGCTGCTGTCTCTTGTCTCTTTCAGGATCCTGCCGGCATTTTCGAACTGGTGGAAGTGGTGGGCAATGGCACCTACGGACAGGTCTACAAGGTGAGTTGAGGTGGGAAGCGGAAAATAATTGGAAAGTACAATTTTCAGTGAGAAGATTGGTCCAGAGAAGTATGGAATATTGTTGAAGTGGGAATGATTATACATAAAGTTGTTTAAATGTAATTGAGTTATAGTGTTGCAATGTGAGCTGGAGATTGCATCATGCACTGTCTGCTGTCCACTATGCGAGTGTGTAAAGAGTTAACTGTGTATTGCATCAGACAGCAGAGGTGGTCATAAATAGCTCCTTGTGTTATCTCTCCCTCTCTGCCTCTCTGTTGTATATATCGTCTTGAGAGTTATCCGTTTGTTAGTAAACTTTTTGTAGATAGCCAAACAGGCTTCAGCCAGTTTGGTGCCAATGATTCTTCGTTGATCTTCCGCTGCATGTGTGTTTATCCAAACTGCGCACTCTGACAAATATAACACAAATGATAAATTGATATGTGGTATTAAGACTAAAAAAAAAAAAAAGAATTTTTGGAAAATATGGGGAAAATTTATAGAATATGTGTTTGCTCATGGGCAAGGGAACACACCTGCAGTGGAAACAATGATGTTTTGGAAATAATATGTTTGGGGTTTTTTGCAATATAGTTTTTATTTATTTCTTAAAGATAAGGAGACATCGAAAGCGGGGGAACAAACTAGATAGTGGAGAATAGTAGGAAAAGAGAGTAAGTGAAAGAGGGACAGAGAGAAAAAAAAATAACAGTAGGATAATCTATATATATATGAAAGGGTAATGAAATTTTGGCCTAGGACAAAACAACAAAAACTACACATCCCAGAAACACTAAACATGGCAGCACAACCCCTCAACCATGCCTCTACGTTCATACAACAAAAAGAAAAGAAAAATAAAGTCCTAATTAGAGGGAGAGGAATAATTGTTTTTATCCAATTGCTGCCAGTTAGAAGGCTTGGTCTCCTAGCAACCCACTCAGCCCAGAGGACTGTGGAAGAGCCTTGAGTCTGCACTGCCATATAATCCAGTTAAAATCAGATAATCTGTATTTTATAGGCAGTGTGGAAGAGGCCTAAGTGAGACTTAACTCTGCCTGTCCCCTGGGCTGAGTGGGTTGCTAGGAGACCAAGTGGGCAGAGATTAGCCCTCTAAACTGGCAGCAATTGGATAAAAACAATTATTCCTTTCCCTCTAATTAGGACTTTATTTTTCTTTTCTTTTTGTTGTATCAACCTTGAGGCGTGGATGATGGGTTGTGCTGTCAAATTTGGAGGTTGGGGGGTGTTTAGTTTTGTTGTTTTGCTCGGTGCCAGGATTCCATCACTCATTTATATATAGATAGATGGATAGATATATGCAATAAGAGGAGGAGGAAAAAAAATAAAAATAAAAGGGGGGGAGTGGTGCTTTGACTTCCCATCCATGCTTCAAAGATTTTTCTTTTGTTTTCTTCGACAGTTTCATTTATTCTAGCCTCCATCTTTTTATTTGTTTGTATATGCAAGACAGATCTATCATGAAGTTCATTCTTCTTTCTCTTAAGAAGTTTACGACTTTTGTCCAATCTGTTTTATTCTTCCCTTCTCTTATCTTTTGTGTCAGTATATCCATGTGCATAATATCTGTTATATTAATTGGAAATAATATGTTAAGCGGTTGGATCCAGGGGGACTGAGCACCCATCATTATTTATTTTGAGGAGTTTAATATGTGGATAGTATGTTGAAACTGGTAAAAATGTTGAAGCTCAACTCAACAGTGTGAAGATGTGATAATAATAATAATAATAACAATAATAACAACAACAACTTTATTTTATACCCCGCCTCCATCCCCCGCAGGGACTCGGGGCGGCTAACATGCGGCCAAGCCCAAATTTCCACAATAAACAAAATAAATATACATTCACAATAAAAACATCATTAATATTTACACAGGTCAAACCAACATTTGACAGCAATATAATGGTAAATAAAACCGCCAAATAAAAAAAATGCAACAGGTTAAGGTAATAAAAAGGCTGGACGTTGGTGCAAAAAGTGCATGATTAAAATCTAATGAGATAGATAGAAGTTCTGTTATTGTCATTTTTAAAATCATATATATATATATATATATATATATATATATATATATATATATATCACAAGCCCATAGCCAAGGGGGCACCCCCCAAATTTTTCAGGTAAAAAAAAACCCAGTTTACTCATGAACTTTAACTGGTTTACCAAATCCCGATGCTGCCAAGTCTATGAGAAGCAAACATTAAGAGTCCCTCCAGAACTGCAAGCACGATCTCAACCAATTTTGGATTAGTCAGACTGTCATTACATTGCAATAGAAGCAATAACTGGCATAGTGGAAGCTGCCAGAATGTGGTAGCTGACAGGCAAAGCCTAAGGCATGGGACGGGATGGGGGATTTGACCTGGCTTGCAGGTGAAAACTGTGGAAATGGAGGTGTCTCCCACTGGTTCATCTAATCCGGTGGTTCTCAACCTGGGTCCCCAGATATTTTTGGCCTTCAACTCCCAGAAATCCTAACAGCTGGGAAACTGACTGGGATTTCTGGGAGTTGTAGGCCAAAAACATCTGGGGACCTCAAGTTGAGAACCACTGATCTAGTCCAAGGCCTGCCAAAGACACCATGGAACAGGAGCAAAGAGAAGAAGTGGTGCCACATCACAACATCTGAGGATGCCTGCCATAGATGTGGGCGAAACATCAGGAGAGAATACTTCTGGAACCTGGCCATACTGCCTGGGAAACATACAACAACCCTGTGAATCCCGGCCATGAAAAAAACCTTCGACAACACGGTGCCATTGGACTTTATATAATAATAATAATAAGAATAATAATAATAAGAAGAAGAAGAAGAAGTAGTAGTAGTAGTAGTTTATTTATATCCCGCCTCCATCTCCCCCGAAGGGGACTCGGGGCGGCTTACAGCAAAATCCAAGTAGTCTTTAAACAAGAGTAAAGTGTGCAATTAGCAAGCTAGATTTTTATGTCTTGGTGGGATCCACCCATTAACTTGTGAATGATCATGAAGATGGCATAGTCAATTAGTGAGGGCATCTGCTTGGAAGTAGCCTGGCCTTTGTTCCCTTTGAATGATTTGCTGCCTGGAGACATCCTTAGCCTGGGTGGTGTTCATTGGCCCTTGATTGCTTCCTGCCTGGAGACATCATCAACATCATCATCATCATGTTGTCAAAGGCTTTCATGGCCGGGATCACAGGGTTGTTGTGTTTTCCGGGCTGTCTGGCCATGTTCCAGAAGCATTCTCTCCTGACGTTTCGCCCACATCTATGGCAGGCATCCTCAGAGGTTGTAAGGTTACGTGTCACGTGAACAAGAGTGTTTCTGGTGACCAGTTGAAAGCGCAGTTAGTGCAAAATCCACAGACTCCACTGCCAAGATATGTATGTCCTGTGGATAAGAAGAGGCGTCTAAATGGTTCAGCAGATTCCTTCCCCTGGTTGGCCTACTCATGTTATGTACAAGGTGTGCTCTGGAAGTACGGTGTGGTGTTTGGAGGAGAAGGTGGGGGTCAAGGTGCTCACCAGAAGCTTGGAGCATTGGTGGCTCAACCATTGGTCCAATGGAGAAATGCAATAGAAGTTTTCAATGAGCACCAAAAAACAGAGTCCCACCAGAACAACTTGTCCTTGGCTGAAAACATCTTGCTAATTCACAGCAGAAAACGTCTTGTTGAGAAAGGAAATAAGAAGAAAGCAGAAGAAAATGGAAATAAGCTTCTGCCGACTGTGGAAACGATAGTCCTTTGTGGACGACCAGAACGGGCTTCAAGAGGGAGCAAGGATTCAGGACCTGTGACCTGGGAAGAACCTTTGCACCGTGGTGGTCATTGCAGGGCCTTGGGGAGATCTCTCTCCGGCCACATCAGGAGACACTGACCACAAAAGGGGGGGGGAGTTTCGACCCCTCCCAAAGGTTTTTTCTGGCTACGGGCCTGATATGTATATGTATGTATGTATGTATGTATGTATGTAAAGGTTTCCCCCTGATGTTAAGTCCAGTCGTATCCAACTTTGTGGGTTGGTGCTCATCTCCATTTCCAAGTCAAAGATCTGGTGTGGTCTGTAGATACCTCCAAGGTCATGTGGCCACTGGCATGAATGCATGGAGCGCCATTACCTTCCTGCCGGAGTGGTACCTATTGATCTACTCACATTTGCATGTTTTCAAACTGCTAGGTTGGCAGAAGCTGGAGCTGACAGTGGGAGCTTGCTCTGCTCCCCAGATTCAAACTGTTGACCTTTCGGTCAGCAATTCATCAGCTCAGCTGTTTAACCCACTGCGCCACCGGAGACTCTTTGTATGTGTCTGTGTGTGTGTGTGTGTGTGTGTGAATAGATAGATAGATAGATAGATAGATAGATAGATAGATAGATAGATAGATATGGAAGGCAGGGTGCCCACCCTGGCCACCTTCCGGAAAGATCTGAAAAGGTGGTTCTTCCAATGTGTTTTTCACTAATCAGTTTACATTTTGGACTTGGCCTTCAAGCCCACTTTATCACCAGCCCCGTCCCCGGACTATATGGCTCAAGCCCCGGCCTGCCTTTTAGCACTGACCATATCTTCTGGGCTTGGCTACTGGTATCGGTTGTTGTTGAGGTTATGTTTTTAATGATGGTTTATGTTTTCCTGTGGTCATGCCTTGTACTGTAAGTGCATATTACGATGCTGTATTTTAATTTTTGTTCCACTGGGCTTGGTCCCCGTGTAAGCCACCCTGGGGCGGGATATAAGAACAAAGTTAGTATTATTATGGCTGAGAGTGTGGCCCCTGAGCATGTGCAGAGTGGCTTCTTCTTCCCCAGCGAGGCGAGGAGGCCCCGGTGCAGGCTCTCTGCGCAGACGGCATCCTTTGGGTCCCTGCAGCTCTCTCTCTGTTCCCATGGAAACCCACTGGGGAGCTTTTTCTCCCACTGGTGACTAACCCCCCCCCCCCCCCACCATGTTCCCTAGAGCCCTGTTTCTGGAACCCATCCCCTTGCATATGATGCACAAAGAGGGTATATGATGCAAAACAAGCCCCTCTTTGCCCCCAATGACTCCCACCTCCCCAAATAATGCAAGAAAGAGCTTGTCAAGGATATGGGGAGGGGCAAATGAGGAGGGGAGTATATGTCTGCCCCCCTTTTTTGGAATTTATATATACACACACGCATCCTAGGCAGCTTTCCCTTTGAAGAAAGACCCTGACAGGCGTCTCTCCCTCTGATCTGGGAGGCATCCGTCTCCCTTTGATGGCAACGCGGGGAAAGTGGGAGGGGGCTTCTGTCAATCAGGAAGCCTGGAAGCAAAGAGGATGGGAGGATACGCAGACATTCCCTTCCGAACAATCAGGTGCCCTTGTTGTTCTCTGAAAGCCTGGCAGCAAGAGGCAAACACAGAGAGAGAGAGAGAGAGAGAGAGAGAGAGAGAGAGAGAGAGAGAGAGAGAGAGAGAGAGAGAGAGAGACATCTGGGTCTTTGAAAGTGGGGCAACGCAAAGGTGCCATTTAGGGAAAGGCAGCTTCTCCTCCTTCACCTGTTTGCCCCCTTTTTGGGCTCAGGTGTGTTATTCTGCCCTTTTGGCCCCCAAACAACTATTTAGAGACGGCATGGGCCAACTTCGGCCCTCCCTCCAGGTGTTTTGGGCTCCAACTCCCACCATTCCTAACAGCCTCAGGTAGGAGCCTCCGGTGGCCTAGGGGATAAAAGCCTCGTGACTTGAAGGTTGGGTTGCTGACCTGAAAGCTGCCAGGTTCAAATTCCACCCGGGGAGAGCGCTGATGAGCTCCCTCTATCAGCTCCAGCTCCATGTGCAGATATGACAAAACATCAAAAACATCCGGGCATCCCCTGGGCAACGTCCTTGCAGACGGCCAATTTTCTCACTCCAGAAGCAACTCCAGTTGCTCCTGACACAAAAGAAAACCAGCCTCAGGTCCTTTCCTTTTTCCCCTCAGCCACTTAACTGTCCAAGCTGTTCAGCAGTGGAACTCTCTGCTGCAGAGTGTGGTGGAAGCTCCTTCCTTAGTGGCTTTTAAACAGAGGCTGGATGGCCATCTGTCAGGGATGCTTTGATGATGCTTTCCTTGAATGGCAGGGGGTTGGACTTGATGGACCACGGGGTCTCTATGATTCTAAGAGGGAAAGTGTCCAGAGAGAAGGGTCAGCAAAAATTATGGACAAAGGTCTGGATAGAATCTTATCACCTGGAGAAGAGAAGGGGACGTGAGAAGAGCCAGGTTTCGAAATTGGAAAAGAGGTCCCTTTAAGGAGGACATTGCAAGCTTGTTTTTGGAAATTGGGATGCAACGGAGACATGGGTTCAAAATGAAAATAAAAACCATTTGGAAGAACGTCCTGATAGTCAACAGAGGAACCTGGGAGTCTGGTGGAGCTACCTTCCTTCTCTGGAGGCCATTAATAATAATAATAATCATCATCATCATCATCACACAGTCCTAAACACTTGGGAAGTGTTCGACTTGTGATTTTGTGAAACGAAATCCAGCATATAGATCTCGTTTTCTGTATCATACATTGTCTTTGTGTCAATAACAACAACAACAACAACTTTATTTTTGTACCCCGCCTCCATCTCCCCAATGGGACTCAGGGCAGCTAACATGGGGCCAAACCCAGGTAAACACACCAAAAGAGGATAAAATACATACATCAGGTTATGAATACCATTTTCTAAAAGGTTATGATCTCTAAAAGGTCGTGCTTTTCATTGTGTTAGTTTTGGCCAATGAGTTCTCTAATCTGTGGAAGCAGCAGCTGGGTGGCCATCTGTCGGGAGCGCTTGGATGGTGCCTTCCTGCCTAGCATAGCTTAAAGGCAATAGGACTAGATGGCCCTTGGGTGCCCCATTTCCCACTCTAGCATTATCATTCATATATCTATATCTATCTATTTATAATAATAATAATAATAATAATAATAATAATAATAATAATAATAATATAACAATTATTATTATTATATGCTACAGCAAACAAGATATATATGCTGGATTTCGTTTCACAAAATCACAAGTCAAACACTTCCCAAGTGTCTAGGACTCTGTGGTGTATTTTCGGATGATGTGCGCAGATCCCAGTCGGGTGGCCTTTTGCAGTTGGCAGATCCTGATTTTGTCAATGTCTATTGTTTCCAAATGCCGGCTGAGATCTTTTGGCACGGCACCCAGTGTGCCCATCACCACCGGGACCACCTGCACTGGTTTCCGCCAGAGTCTTTGAAGTTCAATCTTGAGGTCCTGATAGCGGCTGAGTTTTTCCTGTTGTTTTTGGTCAATGCAACTGTCACCTGGGATGGCAACATCAATGATCTAAACCTTTTTCCTTTCCACAACTGTGATGTCTGGTGTGTTGTGTTCCAGAACTTTGTCAGTCTGGATTCGGAAGTCCCACAGTATCTTTGCGTGCTCATTTTCCAATACTTTTGCAGGTTTGTGATCCCACCAGTTCTTTGCTGCTGGGAGGTGGTACTTGAGGCATAAGTTCCAATGAATCATTTGGGCCACATAGTTGTGCCTCTGTTTGTAGTCTGTCTGTGTGATTTTCTTACAGCAGCTGAGGATATGATCCATGGTTTCATCTGTTTCCTTGCACAGTCTGCATTTTGGGTCATCAGCTGATTTTTTGATCTTGGCCTGAATTGCCTTTGTCCTGATGTCTTGCTCCTGGGCTGCAAGGATCAGGCCTTCTGTCTCCTTCTTCAGGGTCCCATTCGTGAGCCAGAGCCAGGTCTTCTATTATTATTATTATTATTATTATTATTATTATTATTATTATTATTATTAATTGCCTTTGTTCTGATGTCTTGCTCCTGGGCTGCAAGGATCAGGCCTTCTGTCTCCTTCTTCAGGGTCCCATTCGTGAGCCAGAGCCAGGTCTTCTATTATTATTATTATTATTATTATTATTATTATTAATTGCCTTTGTCCTGATGTCTTGCTCCTGGGCTGCAAGGATCAGGCCTTCTGTCTCCTTCTTCAGGGTCCCATTCGTGAGCCAGAGCCAGGTCTTCTATTATTATTACTATTATTATTATTATTATTATTATTATTATTAATTGCCTTTGTCCTGATGTCTTGCTCCTGGGCTGCAAGGATCAGGCCTTCTGTCTCCTTCTTCAGGGTCCCATTCATGAGCCAGAGCCAGGTCTTCTATTATTATTACTATTATTATTATTATTATTATTATTATTATTATTATTAATTGCCTTTGTCCTGATGTCTTGCTCCTGGGCTGCAAGGATCAGGCCTTCTGTCTCCTTCTTCAGGGTCCCATTCATGAGCCAGAGCCAGGTCTTCTATTATTATTACTATTATTATTATTATTATTATTTTTATTATTATTAATTGCCTTTGTCCTGATGTCTTGCTCCTGGGCTGCAAGGATCAGGCCTTCTGTCTCCTTCTTCAGGGTCCCATTCGTGAGCCAGAGCCAGGTCTTCTATTATTATTATTATTATTATTATTATTATTATTAATTGCCTTTGTCCTGATGTCTTGCTCCTGGGCTGCAAGGATCAGGCCTTCTGTCTCCTTCTTCAGGGTCCCATTCATGAGCCAGAGCCAGGTCTTCTATTATTATTATTATTATTATTATTATTATTAATTGCCTTTGTCCTGATGTCTTGCTCCTGGGCTGCAAGGATCAGGCCTTCTGTCTCCTTCTTCAGGGTCCCATTCGTGAGCCAGAGCCAGGTCTTCTATTATTATTATTATTATTATTATTATTAATTGCATTTGTCCTGATGTCTTGCTCCTGGGCTGCAAGGATCAGGCCTTCTGTCTCCTTCTTCAGGGTCCCATTCGTGAGCCAGAGCCAGGTCTTCTATTATTATTACTATTATTATTATTATTATTATTATTATTATTATTATTATTATTATTATTATTAATTGCCTTTGTCCTGATGTCTTGCTCCTGGGCTGCAAGGATCAGGCCTTCTGTCTCCTTCTTCAGAGTCCCATTCGTGAGCCAGAGCCAGGTCTTCTCTTTATCAGCTTTTCCTTCAATTTTGTCAAGGAACTTTCCATGCAATGTTTTGTTGTGCCAGCTGTCAGCTCGAGTTTGTAGTGCGGTTTTCTTGTACTGGTTTTTTGTCTGCTGTGCTTTGAGGAGTTTCTGATTTTTGACTTCAATCAAAGCAGGTTCTTCACTTTGCTTTACATCTTCTGCCAGGGCATGTTCTTCTTCTTTGATTGCTTGTTTGACTTGTAAGAGTCCTCTGCCCCCTGATCTTCTAGGCCAGGGGTCCTCAAACTTTTTAAGCCGAGGGCCGGTCCACAATCCTTCAGACTGTTGAGGGGCCGGATTATCATTTGAAAAAAAATACAAACAAATTCCGATGCACACTGCATATGTCTTATTTGTAGTGCAAAAACAACAACAACAACAACAACAATATAAACGAAAGAACAATACAATATTTAAAAATAAAAACAATTTTAACCAACATACATTTATCAGGATTTCAATGGGAAGTGTGGTCCTGCTTCTGGCCAATGAGATAGTCAAGTTAATTAGGGTTGTTGTTGTTGTTGTTGTTGTTGTTGTTGTTGTTGTGTGCCTTCAAGTCATTTCAGACTTTGGGCGAGCCTAAGTCTAAAATTTATTTATTATTTATTTACTGCATTTATTTACTACATTTGTATCACACCCTTCTCACCCCAAAGGGGACTCAGAGTGGCTTACAAATTATATGTACATACAATATATATTATTAGCATAGCACAATATTAGCATTATATATTACTATGTTGAACTATACCACTATACTGTAATATTATTAGTAATATTATATGTAATATAGAATATATAATTAATATTATTATATGGTATTATTATTAGTGTTATATTGTATTACATTATAATATTATTATCAATATTATATGTATATACAATATATTATATTATAAAACTGAGGGCGGGGGCCAGGTAAATGACCTTGGAGGGCCGCATCCGGCCCCCGGGCCTTAGTTTGGGGACCCCTGTTCTAGGCAGATATAGCCGGTCAACATCACTGTGAGGGTGCAGTGAATGATGAATGGTCATGAGTTTTCTTGTTATTATTATGACGTTGTATGACACAGCAAACAAGATAGATATGCTGGATTTCGTTTCACAAAATCACAAGTCGAACACTTCCCAAGTGTCTAGGACTCTGTGATGTATTTTCGGATGATGCGTGCAGATCCCAGTAAGGTGGCCTTTTGCAGTTGGCAGATCGTAATTTTGTCAATGTCTATTGTTTCCAAATGCCGGCTGAGATCTTTTGGTACGGCACCCAGTGTGCCCATCACCACCGGGACCACCTGCACTGGTTTCTGCCAGAGTCTTTGAAGTTCAATCTTGAGGTCCTGAGAGCGGCTGAGTTTTTCCTGTTGTTTTTCTTCAATGCGACTGTCACCTGGGATGGCAACATCAATGATCCAAACCTTGTTCTTTTCCACAACTGTGATGTCTGGTGTGTTGTGTTCCAGAACTTTGTCAGTCTGGATTCGGAAGTCCCACAGTATCTTTGCGTGTTCATTTTCCACAACCTTTGCAGGTTTGTGATCCCACCAGTTCTTTGCTGCTGGGAGGTGGTACTTGAGGCATAAGTTCCAATGAATCATTTGGGCCACATAGTTGTGCCTCTGTTTGTAGTCTGTCTGTGCAATTTTCTTACAGCAGCTGAGGATATGATCCATGGTTTCATCGGTTTCCTTGCACAGTCTGCACTTTGGGTCATCAGCTGATTTTTCGATCTTGGCCTTGATTGCATTTGTTCTGATGGCTTGCTCCTGGGCTGCAAGGATCAGGCCTTCTGTCTCCTCCTTCAGGGTCCCATTCGTGAGCCAGAGCCAGGTCTTCTCCTTGTCAGCTTTTCCTTCAATTTTGTCAAGGAACTTTCCATGCAGTGTTTTGTTGTGCCAGCTGTCAGCTCTAGTTTGTAGTGCGGTTTTCTTGTACTGGTTTTTTGTCTGCTGTGCTTTGAGGAGTTTCTGATTTTTGACTTCAATCAAAGCAGGTTCTTCACTTTGCTTTACATCTTCTGCCAGGGCAAGTTCTTCTTCTTTGACTGCTTGCTTTACTTGTAGGAGTCCTCTGCCCCCTGATCTTCTAGGCAGATATAGCCGGTCAACATCACTGTGAGGGTGCAGTGAATGATGAATGGTCATGAGTTTTCTTATTATTATTATTATTATTATTATTATTATTATTATTATTATTATTATTATATCTATCTTTCTCTCTCTCTCTCTCTCTATATATATATATATATATATATCTCGGCTCTATCTGCTGTCTTGCACAGGACCAAGGTGTACCAACCAACCACCCATTCTGTTCCTGCAGCAGCCGTGTTTTTTTTTTTTGGTGGGGGGGAGGCTTTTCCATTGCAGCAGCAGCAGCAGCATTGATGCCACTTGAAAGGAAGAAGGAGGCGGTTGCCAGGCGACGGCTGCCCACGCCAGGCTGCTGCGTGGCACCGGAGACAATGCATGCCGGCACATGGCGAGGGCAAGGGGGGGAGGCAGTGGCGGCACCCAGCCCTCCCCATGTTGGGGGTGGTCCTCCCTAATAGTGCTCAGGTGGGCTCTTGTTTCCCTGCCCTTGGAATCCCTTCCTCCGTTGCGTCCTGGTCTCGGGAGCAGCAGCAGCAGCAGCAGAGAACAAGCCTTGGCCCTGCCTCCTCCTCCTCCTCCTCCATCATGAACATTCCTTGAGAGATCCCCATGTTCCTGCTCAAGGCTCTCTTCTCTTGGTTATCCCTCCCCAGCTCTTCACTAAGATTATTTTGATTTGCATTTTGTTACCACTGCATGTCAATTCTGCAGCTGTGTTTGGTATAAGTTTTCACACGCACATATATATGAGTGTGTGTATGTTTAATATTATTACTATATATAATAGTGGTGGCGCAGTGTGTTAAAGCACTGAGCTTCTGAACTTGCAAACCGAAAGGTCCCAGGTTCAAATCCCGGGAGCGGAATGAGCGCCCGCTGTTAGCCCCAGCTCCTGCCAACCTAGCAGTTCGAAAACATGCAAATGTGAGTAGATCAATAGGTACCGCTCTGGCGGGAAGGTAACGGCGCTCCATGCAGTCATGCCGGCCACATGACCTTGGAGGTGTCTATGGACAACGCCGGCTCTTTGGCTTAGAAATTGAGATGAGCACCAACCCCCAGAGTCGGTCACGACTGGACTTAACGTCAGGGGAAAACCTTTACCTACCTATACACACAGACACACACATATATATACATACATATATACATGTATGTAGAGAGTTGTGTGTTTTCCGGGCTGTATGCCCATGTTCCAGAAGCATTCTCTCCTAACATTTTACCGACATCTATGCCAGCCCTCCTCAGAGGATACCTCACAGCCTCTTAGGATGGCTGCCATAGATGTGGGCCAAACGTCAGGAGAGAATGCTTCTGGAACATGGCAATACAGCCCGGAAAACACACAACAACCCTGCGATTCCGGCCATGAAAGCCTTCGACAACACACACACTCATATATATTGTACACACACATACATTATATTATTAATGATAGTAAATAATTATTTAATGTGTTGTCAAAGGCTTTCATGGCCAGAATTACTGAGTTGTTGTGAGTTTTTCAAGCCGTATGACCCTGTTTCAGGAGCATTCCCTCCTGATATTCCGCCTGCATATGTAGCTGCTGCCATCCTCAGAGGTTTGTTCAGAGGTCTGTTGGAAATGAGGCAAGTGGAGTGTATATATCTACCTGTGGAATAATGTCCAGGGTGGGAGGAATAACCCTTGTCTGCTTAAAGCAAGTGTGAATGTTGCAATGAGCAAGCTTGATTAGCATTGAGTAGCCTTGAAGCTGCAAAGTCAATCAGTGAGGATCTCTGCATGGAGGTAGTGAAGCAAGTGGAGTGTATATACCTGTTGAATAATGTCCAGGATGAGAGGAAGAACCCTTGTCTGTTTAAAGCAAGTGTGGATGTTGCAATTAGCAAGCTTAGCATTGAGTAGCCATGAAATTTGTAAAGTTGATCAGTGAAAGCATCTGCATAGAGGTAACCTGGCCTTTGTTGCCTGGAGGCACCCTCTGTTTGGGAGGTGTTAACTGGCCCTTGATTGCGTGGTTGCCTCGAGTTCCCCTGTTTCTGAGTGGTGTTATAATAATAATACAGTAGAGTCTCACTTATCCAAGACTCGCTTATCCAACGTTCTGGATTATCCAACGCATTTTTGTAGTCAATGTTTTCAATACATCGTGATATTTTGGTACAAAATTCGTAAATACAGTAATTACTACATAGCATTACTGTGTATTGAACTACTTTTGCTGTCAAATTTGTTGTATAACATGATGTTTTGGTGCTTAATTTGTAAAATCATAACCTAATTTAATGTTTAATAGGCTTTTCCTTAATCTCTCCTTATTATCCAACATATTCGCTTATCCAACGTTCTGCCAGCCCATTTACATTGGATAAGAGAGACTCTACTGTAATAATAATAATAATAATAATAATAATAATAATAGTTTATTTATACCCGGTGTCCATCTCCCCGAAGGGCCTTAGGGCGGCTTACAAGGGTCGAATCCTTATTCACTGTTTTGATTCTGGTGTTTCTTAATACTGGTAAACAGATTGTGTTCATTTTCGTGGTTTCCTCCTTTCTGTTGAAATTGTCCACATCCTTCTTGTGGATTTCAGTGGCTTCTTTGTGTCATTTGACATGGTGGTATTCAGAGTGGCCCAGAATTTCTGTTCTCAAATAATATTCTCTGTCCAGGTTGGTTCATCACGTGCTCTGCTATGGCTGACTTCTCTGGTTGAATCCGTCTGCAGTGTCATTGATGGTCTTTGATCCATGCTTGGGCAATGCTGCGTTTGGGGGTCCCTATGTAGACTTGTCCAAAATTTCATGTTATGCTGTAGATTTCTGCAGTGGTTAGTGGAAATGGTATTTCAGCAAAGGATAAGAGGCTACTGCTATGTAGGTACCCTCACATGCTCCACTTGCCTCACTGCCAACAGACCTCTGAAGATGCCAGCCACAGATGCAGGTGCAACATCAGAATGTGGCTGGAACATGGCCATAAAGCTCAAAAAACTCACAGCAACCTAGTAATAATTTAGTAATTTATTGTATTTTTATGTTCATTAGTTTTTTAATTTGTTATGCCCACCTTGAGCCATTAGGAGAGGTTGATAATAAATGAAATGTATTATTATTATTATTATTATTATTATTATTATTATTATTATTATTATTATGTTGTTGTTGTTGTTGTTGTTGTTGTTGTTGTTGTCGTCATCTTCCAGGCCTCTGACCCTTTCGGTGGCCCTTCTCTGGGCACTCCTTCCTGAACAGCTGGGGGTCTCTCGGGTTGCCCTGCCCCCCTTAAAATTGGGTAAAGGGCCCCCCAGGCCCCGCAGTGGGCAGCCCTGGCTGCAAGTGTCCAGCTCTACAAACCCACATCTGTCTCCAAGTGAAGAGGCACGTGGGCAGGGTGGCCTTCACCCCATTTAGCATCTTGGCCTGTGGAGGCCTGCCTCTGGGTCAGGCATGGGTCAACTTCGGCCCTCCCTCCAGGTGTTTGGGACTGCAACTCCCGCCATTTCTAACAGCCATGCAGGAAAAGCTCAATCAAAACACCCCTGACAGATAGCCATCCAGCCTCTGTTTCAAAGCCTCCAAGGAAGGAGCCTCCACTAGACTCCGAGGCAGAGAGTTCCACTTCTGAACAGCTCATACGGTCAGGAAGTTCTTTCTAATGTTCAAGTGGAATCTCTTCTCCTGTGGCTCCAGGACACAAGGCTGCTCCCTCTTCCTTATGGCACCTTCCACACATTTATTCATGGCTATTATGTCTCCTCTCAAGCTTCTCTTTTGCAGCTAAACAGACCTTAGATCAGGGGTCCCCAAACTAAGGCCCGTGGGCCGGATGTGGCCCTCCAAGGTCATTGACCTGGCCTGTCTACCTGGTCTTTGGAGGTCTCTTTGCTTACTTATGGCCTTATGAGATCGTCTAGATGGTCTTTGAAGATCTCTTTGCTTATCTAGAGCCTTATGAGACCACCTGGATGGCTTTTGGCGGTCACTTTCCTTATCTATGGTCTTATGAAATAATAATAATAATAATAATAATAATAATAATAATAATAACTTTATTTTTATACCCCGCCTCTATCTCCCCGAAGGGGACTCAGGGCGGCTTACATGGGGCCAAGCCCGAATAAAAACAGTAGCAGTATAAAACACAGCAATAGACAACAACTTGCACAATAAAAAATAAAAAAAAATAAAATAAAACATTAGCCAATAAAAAACAAGAACTAATAAAAACATGGATTAAAACTGAGAGATTGTAAAAGTAGACTGGGTAAGGTGCACCATATAAATATTGTAAACACAAGGTGACTGATAAAGTGCTGCAAATTCTGGAAGTGCAAATTGGGATGGGAATAGACCCTGTGTCTATATCGAGTTGACAAAGGTAAAAGGTGCAAACCGGTACAAGAATGGTCACAGATACAGATTGCTTCTGGATTAGCAATCTTTATCTAAAGGCTTGAGTCAAGAGCCAGGTTTTCAAGCTATGAAACCATCTAGATGGTCTTAGAGATCCCTTTCCTTATCTATGGTCGTCTGATGGCCTGATGAGATCATCTAGATAGCCTTTGAGGGTCTCTTTCCTTACCTATGGACTTATGAAACCATCTAGATGGTCTTTGAGGTCCCTTTCCTTATCTATGGTCTTTTGATGGCCTGATGAGATCATCTAGATGGCCTCTGAGGGTCTCTTTCCTTTCCTATGGTCTTATGAGACCATCTAGATGGTCTTTGGAGGTCTCTTTGCTTACCAAACTAGGGGTCACCAAACTAAGGCCCATGGGCCGGATGTGGCCCTCCAAGGTCATTTACCTGGCCTCTGTCCTAAACTCTGGACTTTGTTGTTGTTTATTCATTCAGTCGTTTCCAACTCTTTGTGACCTTAGGGTTGACCTAAGTCTGAAATGAATCGAAGGCACACAACAACAATCCTAATTTTGGACTATTTCATCATAGTCCGGCCCCACAACAGTCTGAGGGACTGTGAATTGGCCCTCCACTTAAAACGTTTGAGGACCCTTGCCTTAGATGATTCTAGTTGTCCTCCTCTGGACATCATCCTAGTGATGATGATGATGATGATGATGACAAGGACTGCTGTGAAAGGGCTGGTTTGCTCAGAGGGCCCTTTGGCTCCTCCTGCTGGGGATCGAGCGCATGGCAGCCAAGGAGGGGGCTCCTCTGTATCCTGCGCTTCCTGTGCTTTGCTTGCCCCGAAGCCCCTTCCGCAGCCAAAAACAAACCCAGGGAAGGAGGGGCACTTGCAGAGGACATTCTCTGACCAAAGTCACAGCCAGGAACACCTTGGCCTCATGCTGTGGGGAGGGCCTGCATTCCCTTTTCTTCTTAGAACCCCAGGATTCACCCACCGGAAATGAGGGGCCTCCAACCAAAACACAAGCAGAATACGCACTGTGGAACCAAACTGAATGGGCCACAGCCCTTCCCTACAAAGACCCTTCTCCCTTTCAGTGGTCTTGACGGTCCCTCCCATACTTCGGTTCTTCTTGTGTTTTGGACTTCAGTTCCCAGAATTCCTAGCAAGTGTCTGGGGCTTCTGGGAGCTAAAAGCCCAAATGTCAGGATCCCCTGATTTAGGGCAAAGGAGCCCTTGTGTTGTTGTTGTTATTATTCCACCAAATAATTTGTATTAAACCTTTACTAGGAGAGTGGTTGGTAGGACAAAGGAAGGAAAAGGAAAAAATTGGGGATAATAGATCAGTCACTGGGTTGCTGTGAGTTTTCCGGACTGTCTGGCCATGTTCCAGAAGTAAGTGTGGAAGGGTTTTGCTATTCAAAACTTACATATAGTGTAAATATTATGATGATGATGATGATGATGATGATGATTAGCTGTGCCCGGCCACGCGTTGCTGTGGCAAAGTGCGGTAGTATGGAAAATAAAATACAGTAGAGTCTCACTTATCCAACATAAAAGGGCTGGCAGAATGTTGGATAAGCGAATATGTTGGATTATAAGGAGAGATTAAGAAAAAGCCTATTACACATCAAATTAGGTTATGATTTTACAAATTAAGCACCAAAACATCATGTTTAACAACAAATTTGGCAGAAAAAGTAGTTCAATGCTATGTAGTAATTACTGTATTTATGAATTTAGCACCAAAATATCACGATTTATTGAAAACATTGACTACAAAAATGTGTTGGATAATCCAGAATGTCGGATAAGCGAATGATGGATAAGTGAGACTCTACTGTATTGAGGAATTGGTGGTAGTTAGTACAATAGAGTCTCACTTATCCAAGACTCACTTATCCAAGGTTCTGGATTATCCAATGCATTTTTGTAGTCAATGTTTTCAATATATCGTGATATTTTGGTGTTAAATTCATAAATACAGTAATTGCAACATAACATTACTGCGTATTGAACTACCTTTTCTGTCAAATTGGTTGCAAAACATGATGTTTTGGTGCTTAATTTGTAAAGTCATAACCTACTGATTTCACTACTATTTTTTTACTACTGATTTTACTACTCTTAATTTTATCATTTTATTTTTGTACGTGATTTTTTATGACTGTTTTTATCGTTGCTGATATTTTATTGCTGATTGATCTGTTTTATTGTTTTGCTTTTATATTGTTGTGTCCGGGCTTAGCCCCATGTAAGTCGCCCGAGTCCCTTCGGGGAGATGGGGCGGGGTATAAGAATAAATTATTATTATTATTATTATTATTATTATTCTCTCCTGACGTTTCACCTGGCCATGAAAGCCTTCGACAACAGATTTGTCATAGACTGGTTGCATCTTTGCCAATGTCTATGATGTCGCAAGGAGAAAACAAAGAGGGTGGGGGTTGTTCTAACAATTTTAATTTTAAGTCCAATGGTTGCTTCTTCTGTCTTTTCACCTTGTCTCCTGGTCTTCATCTATTCTTTCCTGGTTGTTCTTCAATGGAAATTTATCTTAATTTTTCATAACAGATTATTTCACCTTAAATCTCTCCTTAAATCATTTCTTACTGATATCTACCAAGACCATTCTGCAATTTTCATAGATAGTTAGTAGGTTAGTATTGATATCCTTTTACCATTATCATGCAATCTCTCTTTATAATAATAATATAATAATAACTTTATTTTTATATCCCGCCCCATCTCCCCAAAGGGACTTGGGGCGGCTTACATGGGGCCTAGCCCGATAAAACAATCAATATCAGTAACACGACTATAAAACAATTATACCAGTAAAACATCAATAGCAATAAAACAATCGTTAAAATTGGCAAGAAGCATACAAAAAACATACAATATTAAAACAGAAGACTAATTCATAAAATCCAGAACAGAATGTGCCGGTAGAAATGGACAATAAAGTGCAAAATAGCATTGGCTATTTCTTTCTGTATTACATCAAATCTATTTTCCATCTACAACTTGTTGTTGTTTATACCCTGCTTATTCTCTCCACAGGAGACTCAAAGTGGCTTACGTTAAAGGCATTTCCGTACAGTTTAAAATATACAAATATAGAAGCGTTAAAACAGAATTAAATATCATTGGTATTTTTAAAAGATTCAGTTAAAATCCATTTTAAAAGTGCTACATATTGTTGTGCTCTTGGGGTCCCTAACTCCCTGCTGGTTTGCTGTGAGTCACTCAGAGGTCTGCCAATCAGTCCCAGACCCCATTAGTGATGATGATGATCGTGATGACAAATATTCTGTATACAATTGAAATAGGGTTTGTTTTTTTCGACAAGCCTTTCCCCATATTTAGAATGAACATAATTGAGGACCTTGAGATTATCTCACTGTGTACTTGATTACTCGGGGAGATACAGCAGAATACAAATAAAGTATTATTATTATTATTATTATTATTATTATTATTATTATTGTGGCTATTGCTGTATTTTACTGATTTTAACCGGGGAGGTTTTGTAATGTTTATGTTGGCTGTTAATTGTTTTACGCTATTGTTTTTGCACTTTTTGTATTTTGTGTGTTGCGCCTTTGAGTGCTTTTGTGAGCCACCCCGAGTCCCTCTGGGACATGGTGGCACGGTATAAATAAAATGTATTTACAGTAGAGTCTCACTAATCCAAGCCTCGCTTATCCAAGCCTCTGGATAATCCAAGCCATTTTTGTAATCAATGTTTTCAATATATCATGATATTTTGGTGCTAAATTCGTAAATACAGTAATTACATCATAACATTACTGCATATTGAACTACTTTTTCTGTCCAATTTGTTGTATAACAGGATGTTTTGGTGCTTAATTTGTAAAATCATAACCTAATTTGATGTTTAATAGGCTTTTCCTTAATCCCTCCTTATTATCCAAGTTTAGCCGGCCCGTTTAGCTTGGATAAGTGAGACTCTACTGTATTTATTACAACATTTCTACCCCACCTTTCTCACCCTTGAAGGAGGACTCAGGGTGTCTTACAAATATAAAAAGATTATTATTGTTATTACGTTTATTTATACCTCGTTTTATCTCTCCTGAAGGAGACTCAAAGCAGCTTACAATTAAAAGTAAAACCACACAATTTAAAATATACAAATATGCCAATGCTAAACAGAATTAAATGTAACAGTATTAAAAATTCACAGTTAAAATACATTCAAACATATTCAAAGCATTGATGCTCTTGTTCCCTTCTTCCCTTCCCCTTCAGGGCCGTCATGTCAAGACGGGGCAGTTGGCTGCCATCAAAGTCATGGACGTCACAGAGGTATGGCGCACAGGGAGGAAGGCAAGGAGGGGTCCGGGGTTTTGCATGTATGTCTCAGGCCCCAGGCCCCAACTGTGCTGTGGGGCTTGGGAAGGGGTCTCTCACCTCCTTTGACTCCGTTGTTCTTCCTTTAACCAGGACGAAGAGGAGGAGATCAAGCAGGAGATCAACATGCTGAAGAAGTACTCCCACCACCGCAACATCGCCACCTACTACGGGGCGTTTGTGAAGAAGAGCCCGCCCGGGAACGACGACCAGCTCTGGGTGAGAGGAGGGGGAGGCTCCCGTTGCATTCAGCCCTTGAGGGGCCACCGATGTCCTCCTCTTTCCACGGTGGATCCTCAACCCTCCTCTCTTTCTTCTCAGCTGGTGATGGAGTTCTGTGGCGCCGGCTCCGTGACGGACCTGGTGAAGAACACCAAGGGCAACGCCCTCAAGGAGGACTGCATCGCCTACATCTGCAGGGAGATCCTCAGGGTATGGAGGGGGCATGATAGTATTATTATTACTACTATGTAACAACACAGCACACATATGTATTAAGGTTCAAGTGTCTGGGATCCGTCTCTGAATATTGGGCTGTGCTGTTATGGGGGACAGGATTGGCAGTCTCAGTTGCTGACCTTGCTGTGTCTTCCTCTTCTTCCTCCTCCCACTGCCTTCTTGCAGGGCCTGGCCCATCTCCATGCGCACAAGGTGATCCACCGGGACATCAAGGGCCAGAACGTCCTCCTCACGGAGAACGCCGAGGTGAAGCTGGGTAAGTCGCTCTGGAGGAAGGCAGCTCTCTCTCCATGAGTCTTTTCTTGCAAGAGACGCCTTTGGTGCTCATGGGGAGTCTCCAGGGCCTCCGTCATCAACAAAAGAGTGCAAGGGAGGCTCTCCTTTCTTTATGCACACATGAAACCCATGGGGCTTTCTGTCAGAGCCCTGCCAGCCTCTCTCCAATCAATGTCATTCCAGAATCATACACAGCAAGCAGATCACAACAAGGATCAAGCAGAATAGTCAAAAGTCCTTTCCAAAAGAGTCAATGTCCAATAGGCTCACCAAGGGGGTTGGACTGGATGGCCCATGAGGTCTCTTCCAACTCTACTATTCTATGATTCTATATATGCCAAATAAAGTCCAAACACGCTAATCAAAAGTCCATACCTGAAGTCACCAACAGGCATACCTGCTGTAGCTCTTCCAAGACATTGCTGCCAGCAAAGAGCTGTTACAGCTACCAGCTACTTATGCTACTCACTAAGATCCTTTCCCCCGTTGGCCCTCTTCTGGGCCAATCAATTAGATCTTCTCAGCTGGATGGCATCAACTCTTAGCTGGAGCCGGGCAGGGATAGTCAACTCCTGCTCTTCCCCCTGAAGAGCATCATCCTGCCCCAACTCTGTTCCCCAAACCCTGGAGGATCCTGCTTCTTGTTGTAGCCCAGCCGCCTGCTTGATCTCCCCACCAAACGTTGACTCCAATTCCTTGAGAATCCTCCCCCTTTCCCATGACATCACTCTTTTTCACACCTGGGTTCCCTTTGTTTATCTTTCAGACGCTGGAAACAACAAATCTGTCTCTGTTTCACACTATCCCTTCTGAGCCGTAAATGCTGAGTTATCGGTAACCCTCCTGTCTCCTCCACATTTAGAGTCAGTCCCTGGCCTTTTTCCCTGGCAACAGATCTACCCAAAACATCCCCATCATCTTGAAAAACACTTTCACTTTCCCCCACAGAAACACTAGGCTCAACCAGAAAATCCCCATCCTCATCCTCAGAGGCTTCACGGGCCTCAACACTCCTGCTCTGCAGCAGTCAGTTCCATTGTGTCAGGTTGCTGCTCTACACTTGCCTCTGATTCAGATGCTGGGTGAAGACAATCTTCCCCATCCTCCTCATCCTCCACGGAGGCCCTGGCACTTT
Source organism: Anolis carolinensis (assembly GCF_035594765.1). NCBI lineage: Eukaryota > Metazoa > Chordata > Lepidosauria > Squamata > Anolidae > Anolis > Anolis carolinensis. The sequence continues at coordinate 68,679 of NC_085846.1, read as the reverse complement.
CTGTGCATGGAATATGACCCCACTGTTGTACTCTTTCTCTCTCTCGCTGTAGTTGATTTTGGGGTCAGTGCCCAGCTGGACCGGACTGTGGGTCGGAGGAACACCTTCATTGGCACCCCGTACTGGATGGCGCCCGAAGTGATTGCCTGCGATGAGAACCCCGACGCCACCTACGACTACAGGGTGAGGGTGCCCCCCTCTCTATCTTTCTCTCTCTCTCTGTCTTACCTCCTACTATGTTGACCCTTTAAAGGGCAAACCCCAGAACCTCCAGGGACACTTTCCAATCAGGACACTAAGGCCCCTTCTACACTGCCATATAATCCATATTTCCCAAGCAGAAAATCCACATTATCTGCTTTGAACTGGATTATACGAGTCTACATTGCCATATAATCCAGTTCAAATCCAGATAATCTGGATTTTGTATGGCAGTGTCGAAGGGGCCTAAGAGGCGAGGAGATGAAAATGCAGCAGATTTATTTGCAAACATTTCTGTTGGGTTGGCTGAGAAAAAGTGCCACACTAGACTGATCTGCATCGTGGGTTTTATAATTGACCAGAGTCAGATTAAAGTAGACACAAATGCACATGCAATCCGACCTTTCCCCTTTTCCTTCCTACGCTTCTCCCTCCCAGCTCTATCCTTCAATTTGGCGCCTCTCTGTTCCAAAACAATGTTGTTTTCCAAAATAATGTCCCCCTCTTTCTGCGCTTCTCCCTCCCATCTCTTCGAGGTCATTCTGATTTTTCTTCTTCACCTCTCACTTACTTTGCCCGGCAACACTATCTTTTCCCTTTGGGCTGCATCCAAAGGAGTGTAGTGTCTAGACTGAGGGAAGTCCTGGGGCCTCTGTCTTCTGCTTTGGCCAGACCTCTTCACCTGGAATCACACTCTGTCCAGTTCTGGCCATAACAGTTCAAAAGAGAGATTGAATCTAAGCTGGAAGGTGTCCAGAAGGAGAGGGAGACTAAAAGGGTCAAAGGTCTGGAGACTATGAATAACCCCCATGAGGAGCGTCTTAAAGAGCTGGGTCTGTTAGAAGAGACAGTTGAAAGGAGACATGAGAGTCGTGTATAAATATGTAAAATGGTGTCATAAGGAAGAGGGAGCAGGCTTGTTTTCTCTGCCCTAGAGACTCGGACTCAAGGGAGCCATGGGTTCAAATGACAGGAAAGGAGATTCCAACAGAACATTAGGAAGAATTTCCTGACTGTAAGGAGAGCTGTTCAGCAGTGGAACTCTCTGCCTCAGAGTCTGGTGAAGGTTCCTTCCTTGGAAACTTTGGTGCAGAGTGGGTGATCATCTGCCTGGGATACTTTGTGTTTTTCCTGCGTGGAAGAAGGGGGTTGGACTAGATGGCACATGTGGTTTCTTCCAACCCTATTATTTTATGATTCTGTGATTCCCAGTTCCTTTGCTCTTCTCCTCCTCTCCTCCCCTCTCTTTCACCCATTCTCAACCTTTCTTCTTATTGCATTCTGACGTGTCCAATCTCTAAGTCTCTTCTCTTCCTCCCTGCAGAGCGATATCTGGTCCCTGGGCATCACCGCCATTGAGATGGCAGAAGGAGCGCCACGTGAGTCTCCCCACAGGCCGGGGGGAGGATGAGGGGCACATGGGGCACATGGGACTGGACAGCAGGGTCTCCTGGGGGCCACCCTCTCTTTCAGTGGGAGCCCAGACCCTTTAGTTCTCCGCGGGAGGCTGCGTTCAAGCATTACATCTGGAAGTGGCTGGAAACCCCTCTCACATGTCTGCAGCAGGGGTCAGTCCTCAGGCCTGGGGCCAAAGCCAGCCCTCCCAAGTGACCTTCTCCTGCTCTGCCCCAAACATCTTTGGAAGCTCCTTCCTTGGAGGCTCTTGCAACCCCATTATTCTATAATTCTGTAATCTCCACTCAGCCTGAGTCAGGAGGAACCTGGTCTTGTTGGGGTCTGTGCTTAGTAAAATATCACCTGGGAGTCAATGCAGGGTCTCCTTATAATAATATTATACTAATAATATTTTATTTTTCTATCCCGCCTCCATCTCCGCAAAGGGATTTGGGGCGGCTAACATTACGCCAAGCCCAAAAAACAAAACATGAACTAGATTAAAAGCATATATAAACAACATCAACAAACAGTTAAAATAAAACATTTTAAAAACACAATAATACAGTATAACACAGTCGTAATAAAAAGAATGATAAAATGACATAAGGCAACAACACCATTAATTGATAAATTGTGGTAGGGGGCTGTCAATAAGAGCCTGGTGATGGGCACTTCAGTACTGGCTCAAGATTCCCTTCGCTTACCATGTGCTGATTCTGCTCTTCCTCCGTTGTGTCCCCTGCAGCACTCTGCGACATGCATCCCATGCGGGCGCTCTTCCTCATCCCCCGGAACCCCCCGCCCAAGCTGAAGTCCAAGAAATGGTAGGTGCCCCACTGTGGGAGAAGGGCTGACTGTGGCGCAGCTGGCTAGTAACCAGCTGCTATAAATCACTACTGACCGAGAGGTCATGAGTTCGAAGCCCGGGTCGGGTTAAGCCTCCAACCATAAAAAAAAAAAAAATAGCCCCGGCTTGCTGTTGACCTAGCAGCTCCGAAAGACAGTTGCATCTGTCAAGTAGGGAAAATTTAGGGACGCTTTATGCGGGAGGCTAATTTAACTAATCTACAACACCATAAAACTGCTCACGAGGAAAAGAAGAGGAAGAACAGCCACCAATGGACGGTGAAGCAACAGCTCCCCCTGTGGCCGGAAATCGTGAAGCTGGAAGATGTTAAAAAAAATGCCTCTGTGTCTGTCTAAAAACTGAATGTTGTTTGTCTGTTGGCATTGAATGTTTGCCATATATGTGTTCATTGTAATCCGCCCTGAGTCCCCTTCGGGGTGAGAAAGAAGGGCAGAATATAAATACTGTAAATAAATAAATAAATAAATAAATAAATAAAATAGCAGGGAAACAGCCAAAAAGGAGAGGGTGAGGCTCCCTGGGTGCTGAAAGACTCCAGGTGGGTTTGCAGTGAAGCTCTTGCTTGGCCCCTTGGTTGCAGTCCTTGAACCTGATCTGTGTAGTAAACTGGCCGATGCTTATGTTCCTCCCTCCCTCCCTCCCTCCCTTCCTTCTGCCTTCTTCCAGGTCCAAGAAGTTCATCGACTTCATTGACAACTGCCTGATCAAGGCCTACACCAGCCGGCCCTCAACGGAGCAGCTCCTCAAGTTCCCCTTCATCCGGGACCAGCCCACGGAGCGGCAGGTCCGCATCCAGCTCAAGGACCACATTGACCGCACCCGGAAGAAGAGGGGGGAGAAAGGTAGGCCGCCCAAAAGGAAGAGGAGGAAAGCGGGGGCTGTCAGTAAGAGCCTGGTGGTGGGCACTTCAGTACTGGCTCAAGAACAAGAGATTTCAGTTTAAAATCCGGTTTGATTCATCACTTAACTCAGGATGAGTCCATTAGCAGTTGGTTTAGGATCAAGCCTCCTCCATCGGCCTTTCCGCATCCCTCCTAACTCACCTGGTTTTTTTTTTTAAAAAAAAAACTGTGTTCATTAGGGTTTTATAAAGATAATAGTTGAAAGTTGTTGTACAACGAAAGTGAGAGAACAATAATTTTTATAGAAAAGTAGGAAAAGTAGTGATCAAGAAAAGAAAAACGGAAAGAAAAGAAAAAATTAAAAAATAAAGATAAAAATATATAAAATGAAAAATAAAAATAATTATAAAAATTTAAAAAAGAGAGAAGAAAAAAGATAAAGAAAAAAAAGTGTCGACTTCAATCTTGCTTTTTATTTATTTTTTAATTTTTTTATTTGCAGTATTTACATTCCGCCCTTATTTCTCACCCTGAAGGGGACTCAAGGTGGATCTCATTGACACATATAAGGCAAACATTCAATGCCTTAACATAGAACAAAGACAGAGACAAACGCAGGCTCCGAGCTGGCCTCGAACTCATGACCTCTTGGTCAGAGTGATTGGTCTCAGCTGGCTGCTCACCAGCTTGCTCCACAGCCCAGGCCTTTTACTGGTCCTTGAGTTCATTCGTAGTCAGTATTTTACTATAGTGATACAGTCCCTCCGTCTTCTTCTGATCTTGGAATTGATTAGCTTCTGCTGATGAGATCTAATTTTATCTGTTTTAAGTAGTCTTTTACTAGATCCCAATTAGTTTCTTTCCTGGGTAGTCCCTCACCTGGGTTTTGACAGGGCTCTCCAATCAATCAAAGACTGTGGGACCTTGCCTTTTGTGAGCTGTGCTCTCGTTCTTATGTTTCCTGCTCCCTGAGTGCCCTGTCCACACATTATATGGGGCCTTTGCACGCAGCAACTATCTAAAGAACTTGACAGTGGCCAAATACTGTGGCCTTTTTTCCAAAGCAAGGTGTAATGTGCTCCCGTCTGAACTGCTGCATGGGAGATTTGTGGGTACCCCTTATAATGAAAGATTCTGCCCATGCAACAAACAGGAAGTGAAATGCATCTACCACATTCTGTAATGCAGTTTTTATGAACAGGCCCTAGCAAAAATAATCAATCCTCTACTAAGAAACTTACCAGCTAGTCCGGTGAAATTCTATGTGAAGTTTTTACTTCGTGATGACCTTCCCCACCTGACCTTGGCAGTTGCCAAGTTTCTTTCTAGGGCAGCTAGGATTAGAAAATTCCCATTTTAGACACAAACTGAGACATGCCAACGATTCTTGTAGTTTTTTACTTATGTTTTTAACCAACATGGTTTTACCGTATATACTGGAGTATAAGCTGACCCGAATATAAGCTGAGGCACCTAATTTTACCACAAAAAAACTGGGAAAACATTGACTCCAGTATAAGCCGAGGGTGGTAAATTTCAGAAATAAAAATAGATACCAATAAAATTACATTAATTGAGGCATCGGTAGGTTAAATGATTTTGAATATTTACATAAAGCTCAAATTTAAGATAAGACTGTTCGACTCTGATCCAATCATTATTCTCATCTTCTTCCATGTAAATGTGCTTATGTATCCTTTTAATAATAATAGAGTAAAATAATACATGAAATAATAATAATAATAAATACAGGAAAATAATACAAGTAATAATAGAGTAAAATAATAAATTCAATAATAATAATAAGATCAGAGTGAAATAATAAATGTATTCATAATAATAATAAAATAGAGTAAAATAGGGAGCCCCAGTGGCAAAGTGTATTAAAGCACTGAGCTGGAGACCGAAAGGTTCCAGGTTCAAGCACTGGGAGCGGCATGAGCGGCCGCTGTTAGCTCCAGCTCCTGCCAACCTAGCAGTTCGAAAACATGCCAATATGAGTAGATCAATAGGTACCGCTAGGGCGGGAAGGTAACGGCACTCCATGCAGTCATGCCAGTGGCCACATGACCTTGGAGGTGTCTACGGACAACGCCGGCTCTTTGGCTTAGAAATGGAGATGAGCACCAACCCCCAGAGTCGGACATGACTGGACTTAACGTCAGGGGAAACCTTTACCTTTACTTTAGAGTAAAATAAATGTAATAGTAGCAACAATAATAGAGAAAAATAATAAATGTAATAATACCAATAATAATAGAGAAAAAAAAATAAATACTATATATTCTCAAGTATAAGCTGACCCAAATATAAGCCAACCAGGACCCTCACCCGAGTATAAGCCGAGGGGGGCTTTTTCAGTCTTTAAAAAAAGGGCTGAAAAACTAGGCTTATACTCGAGTATATACAGTAAGCAGTTTTGAATTGTTGTAAATTTTACCCATTTGTGTGTGGTTGATGTCATTATTCTGTGTACTGTATACACCTATGGTGCAGTAAGGGTGTTTGGACCTTAATAATGGATTGAGGAAGGGGGACCTGAGTGAGGCAGACCTGAGCCTCATGGACTGCTTCCCCTTTGGCTCCTTCCGCACTGACCTGCTCTGTGTTCCCTCCACGCAGATGAGACGGAGTACGAATACAGCGGCAGCGAGGAGGAGGACGAGGGGCGCGGCGAGGAAGGGGAGCCCAGGTAGCGGCGGCAGAGCTTGGGTGTTCGGTTGGCACTGGCAGAGGGGCTGCGCACCCCACTGTGGGGTGTTGGCTGTCAACTGGGGCTGAGCCTGTGGAGCGCCCACACTGAGACAGGCCCCTGAGTGTGTCCAGGGTGGTGGGTCTCCTTGTCCGACGCCCCCCTGAGCCTCCCCCTCTCCCTCAGCTCCATCATGAACGTCCCGGGGGAGTCCACGCTGCGGAGGGAGTTCCTGCGCCTGCAGCAGGAGAACAAGAGCAACTCGGAGGCCCTGAAGCAGCAGCAGCAGCAGTTGGCCGCCCAGCACCGCGACTCCGAGGCCCACATCAAGCACCTCCTGCACCAGCGACAGAGGCGCATCGAGGAGCAGAAGGAGGAGCGCCGCCGCGTCGAGGAGGTAGCCCTGGCGCAAGCGGGGAGGGCATGGGGAGGAGGAGGAGGAGGAGGAAGCCACCTGTGCAGGTGCATGGGGGGCAAAGGGAAGGAAGGAAGGAAGGAAGGAGGGAGGGGAAATGCAAACAGATGCAGATCACTTACTTAGACGATCCCTCGTAGCTCAGGGACGATTGTCTTCCATCTTGGGTGTGGGTTCTTATGTGGCTGAAGAGACCGATTCTTGACCCGCATATTCTCCCGCAGTGAGGACATCGGTTTCCAGGTGGAAGGCGGTTTCGGTCGGGGTTAGCTTGACGCTCCTTCTTCCTCTTGGCACGTTTCTCCCTTAAGCCCTCCATTCATTTGTGCCTCTTCAAACTCCGCAGCACTGCTGGTCACAGCTGACCTCCAATTAGAGCACTCAAGGGCCAGGGCTTCCCAGTTCTCAGTGTCTATGCCACAGTTTTTAAGGTTGGCTTTGAGCCCATCTTTCAATCTCTTTTCCTGCCCACCAACATTCCGTTTCCCATTCTTGAGTTCGGAGTAGAGGAGCTGCTTTGGGAGACGGTGATCGGGCATTCGGAGATCAAAGCCCCCCAAAAATTAGAGGCCAATTAAACCATCCGTAGAATTAAAAGTGAGGCAGCATTGTTGATGCACAGTGCCCCAATAGCTCTAGTCTTTTTACTTCCCATTCAAAGACTAGAAACAAGAGATTAAAATATAATAGTTTATTCAGCAGAAGAACTAAGGGATGGTTTTGCAATCAAGACTGTTGGGTGAGTGGGCCTATTAACCAAAGATCCTCCCCATAAATGCACAGTCGAGTAACTTATTAGCAGCCGCGTGACCCAGCACCAGTAGCCAAAAGGGATAAAAAAGAACAACAACACACACAACAAAGTTATCTCTTCCTTTGGAGGCTCTTCTTCATAGCAAACTAATATAGTTGCACTAATTACAAAAAGAAGGTTTCCACAACACAAATATGTTGTCGAAGGCTTTCATGGCCGGGATCACAGGGTTGTTGTATGTATTCCGGGCTGTGTGGCCATGTTCTAGAAGTATTCTTTCCTGACGTTTCGCCCACATCTATGGCAGGCATCCTCAGAGGTTGTGAGGCATGGAGAAAATAGGCAAGGAAGGTTAATATATATCTGTGGAGAGTCCAGGGTGTGAGAAGAGTTCTTTCTGTCAGGACCCAGGCAGCAGAGCACCAATAACCATACACAGAGGCCAGAATCTATCTAATATCTTTATTGAGGAAATATATGAAGTTAATAAAAGCAAGTGTAGAAAATAGTTCCGAAGTAGACCTTTCAGGAAAGGTCAAAATTAGTCCAAGAAAACAATGTCCAATATGAAATATTAAGGTCCAAAGTTGTAATCCAATAACCGAAACACTCACTTTGCCAAGCAAAGTGAGGGGAGATGACAAGGTCCTTTAGTCCATGGAGCTTAATGCAAGGCTAGGAAGCAAACTAGATTCTTGGAAAACAAGGCTTGATTCAAGGCAACAAGAAGCGAGGAGCAAGAACAGGGTCCGTGGCGAAATCCGTGGCGAGGTCCGGGGAACAAGGCAGGGCTGGAACGAGAACAAGGTCCTGGAAACTGGAGTAGCGTAGTCCACACACAATCTACTCCCGAAGCTGACGAATTGACTCCGCAAGGAATCCTTTGTGGCCAAGCATCTATATAGGATCTTGTTTTCCCGCCAAAGCAGACTTTCTCTGGGGAACAAGAACCGAAACCTAAACTGTCCAGATGCAGGACTCCTTAAACTTTCCCAAGGGAAACAGACTTAATCATCTAATTGTCTGGCAGCTATCCGGGCGCTTCGGCGAGTCGCCTCCCGCGCGTGTCTATCTTGATTATAATAAAGACGGCGAGAAAATGGGGGAGATTTCTGCTCAAGGCTTGTTTGGCTGACTTCTTGTGGGCAAACATCCTGCAGCTGCAAGGGCTCCAAATCTGGCAGAAACGGTGGGAAACCCAAGTTTTCCTCTTCATCTGTCACAACAGTACTAGGAACGGGACTACATGGCCCATAAGTCATCACACTTTGTCAGTTGGAAGTCAGCGTGAATGTTGCAGTTAATCACCTTAATTAGCATTGGAAAGGTTTGTCTCTTGCCTGGAGGGCATCCTTTGATCAGAGTCATTAGCCGTCCCTGGAGCTCCTCTGCCCTCAGAGTGTTGCTTCCAATCTACTGTTCTGATTTTTTGAGTTTTTTAACATTGGTAGCCAGATTTTGTTCATTTTCATGAACAAACCATGAACCACTAGGGTGAAACGTCAGGAGAGAATACTCCTAGAACATGGCCATACAGCCCGGAATACATAAAACAACAACACAAATACTTCCTTCTTTGCTTCCACTCTAGGCTTCTTCCTCACACAGATAAACAGTTTCGCTCTCACAGAGCCTCCTCACACCAAACTTACACAGGAGCTTCACACATTACCTTTACACACTGCAGCCTTCACACTGAGGCCTTTATCACACTGAGGCTTAAGTGACTCGGGGGGAAAGAAAGGGCCTGAGGCTGTTAGGAATGGTGGGAGTTGAAGCCCAAAACACCTGGAGGGCTAAAGTTTGCCCCATGCCTGGTGTCAATGTTTGAGTGTTGGACCTGAGCCCAGCCATGGAGAGCCCCTGTTGGGATGGCCTTTCCCCATAAGAAGTTGCCAGGGCCAGCAAAAGTCCCTTCCCTGCTGCTGGAGTGCAGGGTGACCCCCTCCAGGGACCCCCAGAGCATCGCCCTCTGGACCCAGGGCTCCCCTGACCCCCTCCTCTGTCTCTTTGCCCACAGCAACAGCGCCGGGAGCGAGAGCAGCGGAAGATGCAGGAGAAGGAGCAGCAGCGGCGCCTGGAGGACATGCAGGTCATGCGCCGCGAGGAGGAGCGCCGCCAGGCCGAGAGGGAGCAGGTGAGGGGCGCAAGGGTCCTTAACCCCGCCCAGAAGGAGGCTGAGGGGGCTGGCAGGGCCCCCCACAGCATCCCCTGCCTTTGGGGCTTGCCTGCTTCCTGCCACCTCTCCTGTCCCGCTCCCCATAGAAGAGACCCGCTAGGCAAGGCAAGGCCTGCCTTCTGCTGCTGTGGTCATGAGAGGGGCTGCACTCACTCTCTGGGCACATAACCTTTTGGGGGGGGGAAATGGCAATCTCAACCTTATTGAAAAGGAAAAATGATGTCATATCCGTTTGGAAAATGTGAAGCTCCATGAACATGTGGAGACTACCTTTTGAAAACCACTAGCCAAGAAAAGGGATGATCTCGTTAGAAGTCAACCCTTTGAACAAGTGATGTTCATTAGCATTCATGTAATGGCACACAGGGAACTCAGCTGTTAGAGTGAAGAACCGTGTCTTTAAACTGCCAAGGACAAAGGCATGCCACTACAAAATATATATTTTCTTAGCAGAGTTTTAAAGATGTTCCTTTGAAGTTGCAATTGCAGTTGCAGTTGTCCAAAAAAGATATACGCACCCTTGAAACCTCTTAGTTTAAAATATGCACTCAGAGATTAAAAAAACAAAGTCTTCTTTGAAAAACAACGTACAGTAGAGTATCACATTGTTATCTTAACTAGACTCCCGTTTTTCGTAAGCTCTTCTAAATGGGCCGGCAGAATGTTGGATAAGCAAATATGTTGGATAACAAGGAGAGATTAAGGAGAAGCCTATTAAACATCAAATTAGGTTATGATTTTACAAATTAAGCACCAAAACATCATGTTATACAACAAATTTGACAGAAAAAGTAGTTCAATACGCAGTAATGCTACGCAGTAATTACTGTATTTACGAATTTAGCACCAAAATATCACGATGCATTGAAAACATTGACTACAAAAATGTGTTGGATAATCCAGAACGTTGGATAAGCGAGTGTTGGATAAGTGAGACTCTACTGTATATTGTTTACTCACAAACATCTTGTGTTAATTCACCATACAAGCACATTTCTTATTGGAGTTCAGTTATTGATAGGATGTAGTTCTCACTGTGTTGAGTACACAGGGTATAAATCTTAATGAATAGTCCATAGTCCACAATATAGTTGTACTCACTGAAGTCTGTTTTATTTTGCATCGAAAGCATTGCATAAGTAAGTATAAAACTGATAAAAATAGAGAGAACACGAGTGGCTAAATAGATCTAGACCAAAAACGGGAAGCAGGTGCGGAGTGGTTTGTTCTGCTCCACAGTCGCACCAGGTGGAGGGTTCTTCTAAGCCTTGCCATTTTGCCAGGTTGTCTATTGATCTGCCCACTCCACTTCTGAGTCTGTTCAGAGACTTCCAAGTGGCCCATTCTTGGTTAGCCCTGGAGGGAGGAAGACCCTTGGGATTTGGGATTTCATAGTTTAGCTGCCCTCACTGTTGCTGGGGGAACAACAGTGGTGGTTCTCATGAAGCTTGTCCTTGATGTGAGTCTACTGGGAGGAGGCTGAGAGCCATGCGGTGGGTGGCTTTCACAGGGTTCAACCTTATTTCTCTCACCGTTAGCAGCAACTTCTCATCACATATCGGGGTGTGTGTGTGTGTGTGTGTGTGTGTGGCAATGCCAGCTAACTTGTAGAGTCTATCAACAGGTGTAAGTTTGAGGCATCCCATGATTATCCTGCATGTTTCGTTCAATGCAGATTTATGCCAGATGGGGCAGGCATACTCAGCAGTTGAGTCAGACAAGGCCAGGGCTGATATTCTTATTAATTGTGGGTCTGTACCCCATGCGGAGCCCCAGTGGCTCAGTGTGTTAAAGCACTGAGCTGCTGAACTACCAGACCGAAAGGTCCCAGGTTCAAATCCCAGGAGCGGCTTGAGCGCCCACTGTTAGCCCCAGCTCCTGCCAACCTAGCAGTTCGAAAACATGCCAATGTGAGTAGATCAATAGGTACCGCTTCGGCGGGAAGGTAACGGCGCTCCATGCAGTCATGCCAGTGACCACATGACCCTGGAGGTGTCTACAGACAACGCCGGCTCTTCGGCTTAGAAATGGAGATGAGCACCAACCCCCAGAGTTGGTCACGACTGAACTTAATGTCAGGGGAAACCTTTACCTTTACCTTACCCCATGCGCTGCCAGTAAGTTTCCGCAGGATGTTGTTGCGTGCAGCTACTTTGTGCTTGGTATTCACACAGTGTTTCCTAAACATTAGTATTCGATCTAAGGTGATGCCGAGATATTTAGGATGGAAACAGTGTTCGAGCTCTTGCCCTTCCCAAGTAACTTTCAGTTTCCTGTTGGCTTCACGGTTACGTAGGTAGAAAGCACACCCTTGTGTCTTGGCAGGGTTAGGCTTCAGGTGGTTCTCTTTGTAGTCGCTGGAGAGATCTTTCAAGTTGGTTTTTGGCTGTTTCAAAGTCTTTTGCTTGTGTTGTTGTATATAAATAAAGTTTTTATTATTATTATTATTGTTAGAGCAAGGTCATCAACATATATAAAGCTCTTTGTGAGTGGTGACTGTGGCTGAAGCCCATAAGCAAACATACATCCACCTCCACTGAGGTCTAAAGCAAACTGATTCCATTGAAGTCCAAGAACATAACAATAATAATAATACTGTATTTATATTCCACCCTATCTCCCCAAGAGGACTCGGAGCAGATCATAGTACACATACACGGCAAGCATTCAATGCTGTTTGGACAGACAGGACAGAACAGACAGATAGGTATGTTGTCTTGAAGTCCAGTTTTTGGTGCCTTGGAGGTTGAGGTTGAGCTCGGATTCAGTCACCGGGGGGGGGGGGGGGGGGGTTCTGTTCATCAGGACTTCCTCCTTCCACCTTCATGTTCTTTATGGTGTCGCAAAATACCTCCCCCACTAATTTCTCTCCTTCCAGCTCTAAGCTGTTTTCGAACTGCTTAGGTAAACAGTGAGCTGGGCTTGACAGTCGGGTGTTCACCCCGACCGGGCTTCGAACTGGCCACCTTTCAGATGGTAGATCTTATTACTGCTGGTGATTTACCAGCTGTGCCAAGAACATATTTCTCCATTGAAGTCCAAACAGATACTGAATACAAATGGAGTCCTGAGTCTGAACATGCTCAGTACAATTGCATGTTTATGAGGTTGGTCAAACTGGCAAATCAACATATATATACAGGACAGGTTCGCAAATATATATATATAAACAACTAAACAGTGAAGGCTGGGAAGGTTTCTGTTTCCCGGAGGCTTGTGTTCCTTCTGCTTCCCTCCTGCAGCTGTGGCTCTTGGGGGGAGTTTCTCGTGGTGTTTGTGGTGGTGGGTCTGCCTGGCTGCTGCTGCTGCTTCCTCTCCTTCACCTGCCGCCCTTCCTCTCTCTGTCTCTCTGTCTCTTTCTCCTCCTGCTTCTCTCCGCAGGAGTATATCAGGCACAAGTTGGAGGAGGAGCAGAGGCAGCTGGAGATCCTGCAGCAGCAGCTCCTCCAGGAACAAGCCCTCCTTCTGGTAAAGGGGGCCGCCGGGGGTCCCGGCTCCCTGCCTGAGGGGCTTCCCAACCACTGGGGACGCTGGGGACTCTTTCTTTGGCCGAACTGGGGGAGAACTGGGAAAGAGGGAGGGTCTCTGCCTGGCAGCCCCACTCAGCCCCCTCTCCCTTCCCCCCCCCCCCATCCCACCCCCAACCCTTTGCCCCCAGGAGTACAAGCGGAAGCAGCTGGAGGAGCAGCGGCAGTCGGAGCGCCTCCAGCGCCAGCTCCAGCAGGAACACGCCTATCTCAAGTCCCTGCAGCAGCAGCAGCAGCAACAACAGCAACAACAACAACAACAACAGCTTCACAAGCAGCAGCAGCAGGAGAAGAAGCCCCTTTATCACTACAACCGCAGCGCCAACCCCGCAGAGAAGCCCACCTGGGCACGAGAGGTACGCCACGCAGCAATGGGATGAATTATTATTATTATTATTATTATTATTATTATTATTATTATTATTATTGTTATTCAGGACCTCAAGATTGAACTTCAAAGACTCTGGCAGAAACCAGTACAGGTGGTCCCGGTGGTGATGGGCACACTGGGTGCTGTGCCAAAAGATCTCAGCCGGCATTTGGAAACAATAGACATTGACAAAATTACGATCTGCCAACTGCAAAAGGCCACCCTACTGGGATCTGCACACATCATCCAAAAATACATCACACGGTCCTAGACGCTTGGGAAGTGTTCGACTTGTGATTTTGTAATACGAAATCCAGCATACTTATCTTGTTTGCTGTGTCATAATAATAATAATAATAATAATAATAATAATAATAATAATAAATATTTATTTATTCCCCGCCACCATCTCCTCGAAGGGACCCCAAATAGGCGGCTCACAGAAGCACTCCAAGTGCCTCATATAAACAACAATACATAAGTTTATACACAATGACATAAGTATGGGAACAGCAACATGAGGGCCTCCAACAGGCTTCCTCCCTGAAGTGCTGTTGACTCGTGTTTTGTGGGATATCTGTGTTGTTACTGGCAGCAGGAAACATGTGAAGTGAATTTCGCAGGGGAGGAGTGGATTGAGAATAATAATAATAATAATAATAATAATAATAATAATAATAATAATAATAATGCTTTATTTGTATACCGCTCTATCTCCCCAGAGGGACTCAGGGCGGTTTCCAACATAGGTAAAGCATTCAATTACCAAACAAATACATGAAACCATAACAAGACATCAACATAATTACTATTTCCACAACATACTCATTTAGATTTAAAACCAGAATGGGTTAAAAGAGAAAAGGGAAGGGAAGGAGAAGGAGCAAGAAAGAGTGAAGGAATGTAGAGAAATAAAGCGTTGCTAGGGTGAAGTGAGATGGGCTGGCCCAGAGAGATAGGAGGGGAAAAGAACAAAGAGGGGACATTGTTTGGGAACACAAGGAAATGTTGACAGGAAAAAGAAAACACAAGGGTTGCTATAAGTTTTCCGGGCTGTCTGACCATGTTCCAGAAGCATTCTCTCCTGATGTATATGGCAGGTGTCCTCAGAGGTTGTGAAGTCTAGGCAAGTGGAGGATATATCTATCTGTCTATCTGAGGAATGATGTCCAGGGTGGGAGAAAGGACTCTTGTCTGCCTGAGGCAAGTGTGAATGTTGCAATTGGCCACCTTGTTTAGCACTGAATAGCCTGGCAGCTTCAAAGCCTGGCTGTTTCCTTCCCGGTGGAATCCTTTGTTGGGAGATGTTAGCTGGCCCTGATAGTTTCCTGTCTGGAATTCCCGTTCTCTGAATGTTCTTTATTTACTGCTCTGATTTTAAAGTTTTTTAATACTGGGGGCCAGATCTTGTTCATTTTCACGGTTTCCTCCTGTTGGAATTGTCCACCCACTTGTGGATTTCAATGGCTTCTCTGTGTCGTCTGACATGGTGGTTGTGAGAGTGACCCAGCATTTTTATGTTCTCCAATAATACGCTGTGTCCAGGCTGGTTCATCACAGGCTATGCTTAGATGTGGGCAAAACATCAGGAGAGAATGCTTCTGGAACATAGCCATACAGCCCAGAAAACTCACAGCAACCTAGTGATTCCAGCCAGGAAAGCCTCCGACAACACACACATCATATTTATTCGTCCCACTTCTCGCTTGCTTCTTCCTCAGGTGGAGGAGCGGACGCGCATGAACAAGCAGAACGCGGCCTCCCCGGTGGCCAAGACCAAGCTGGGGGCCTCGGAGAGCGCTGCCCCCCCTTCGTCCCGCGCGGAGTCCGTGTCGCTCAACTCCTCCCCGGCCTCCCAGACCCCTCCCATGCAGCGCCCCGTTGAGCCCCAGGAGGGGCAGCACAAGGTGAGACCCCTCCCGGCACACACCGCCCCTCGTCCACCCGTCCGCCCGTCAGTCCCTCCCATATCATTCCAGCCGCTCATTGCCATCTGCTGCCGCTGCTTCTCTCATTGGCTGTCCTTTGTAGCCCAGGGGAGGTGGGGAGGGGTGGACGCCTCCCTATTGGGGAGAGGTTGGAGCAGGCATGGGTAAACTTCAGCCCTCCAGGTGTTTTGGACTCCAACTCCCACTATTCCTAACAGCCGGTAGTGTGGAGGCCTGTGAAGCCTCTAAGGATGAGGAGGGGAACCTTTTGGTGGGGCCTGGGGTTCCTACTTCCGAGCCTGTTACTCCTGTGGGGTCTCAGGACGTTTCCTTGGAAGATGGGAATGTTTCGGTTAGATCAGCTTTCAGGGAAACAGAAAGTAGTTCCCATGAGATTGTGCCAGGGATTGACTCTGAAAGGAACGTGGAGGAGACGGGGAATCTGCCCATAACTCTAACAATTACGAAAATATAGTGCTAGGCAGAGACAACTATGTTTTTCCCAAAGGCTGCAAAATAAGCAAAGAGAATCCAGGTGTGAGAAGGAGTGATGTCATGGGTAAGAATTAGAATTCTTAAGCAATCTGCCCCAAGGTTCATTGTGACATCAGCATTGGATGTTCATGTGCCAAGTCACCTGTTCTGGGAGCTCTGGGTTTGATTCTGTGTCCTGTTTTCCTGTTTAAGGTCAGAGACTCTCAATTTCATTAGTTTTTTGTTCATGTTTTCATGCCTTTGGAATATAGTTCCTTGTTTATGTTAAGTTTTGGAATCCTTGGATTAGTTTCTTGTTTTTATCTTTTGGGTGTTGAGGAGTTAAGATCAGAATTGGTCAATGCTACACAAAGAATCTCAAGTTTAGGGACGTTATTTTGAAAATACTTTTGAAGTCTGGTTTTTGAATGTACCTTTGTGATTGCCTATTCTGATTATTGTGGAATAACTTTTGGATTACCATATATATTCAAGTATAAGCCAAGTTTTTAGCCTTTTTTAGGGCTGAAAAAGCCCCCCTCGGCTTATACTCGAGTGAGTGTCCTGTCCGGCATATATTGGGGTCAATTTAAACTCAAGTATATAGGTAATCTGAGTTGGACAATCTTATCTTAAATTACAGTTTTATATAAATATTCAAAAACATTTGACCTACAGATGCCGCAATTAATGTAATTATTATTGGTATCTTTATTTTTATTTTTGAAATGTACCAGTAGCTGATGCATTTCCCACCTTCACCTTATACTCGAGTCAATAAGTTTTCCCAGATTTTTTGTGGTAAAATTAGGTGACTTGGCTTATATTCGGGTTGGCTTATACTCAAGTATATAAGGTACTGTTTATTCCTTTTTTAACTTTTCTATTATATACTCTTTTCTTAATAAACTTTTTATTGTTTTAACGGTGTGGTGTTTGGGTGAAAAGAAGTCTTGCAGGTGGCTGGGCTTCAACAGTTAGGCTGTTAGGAATTGTGGGAGTTGGAGTCCAAAACACCTGGCAGGAGCTCCGAAGTTGGTCCACGCCTGGGTGAGGGACCTCCAGAGGCAGGATGCCAGGGGCGGCAGGTGCCAGTCTCCAAGGAGAGGGGCTTTGCGTGGTCTCCAGAGGGGTCAAGGGCGCTGCAGCGGAGGGGGGCCGAGCGGAGGAGGCCCGAGAAGCCCCGCCGGCCGGGCCCGCTGACCCCTCTGCCGCCCTCTCCCCGCAGAGCCACCTGGCCCACCGCGTCCCGCTCAAGCCCTACGCCGCCCCCGTCCCTCGCTCCCAGTCGCTGCAGGACCAGCCCACCAAGAACATGGCCGCTTTCCCTGTCCATGACTCCTCCTCCTCCGCCTCCTCCGCCTCCTCCTCCTCCGCCCCCTCCCCGCCTCGGGCGGCCATGATCCGGCAGAACTCCGACCCCACCTCCGAGGGGCCCGCCCCGCAGCCGTCGCGGCCCAGTGCCGAGCAGAGAGGACCCTGGGTCAAAATGGAGGCCGAGCCCCCGCCCAAGGTAACGGGAGCTGGACGGGGGGCGGGCGGAGGGATGGCCGGAGCACCCGGGGGCGTGGTCAGCTGGGGTGACCCCTGGGCAGCCGGTCAAAGGACCCGTGGGCATGGTCACCTGGTTCCACACTGATGTGGCATTAAGGGTTGTGCAGTAACCATTAGATTGCGGAAGGATGGGTACCTTTGTAATGTGATGGGGATGGCATTTGATTTCATTGGATGGTGTACAATGACAATAAAATTATTCTATTTGCTGTGCCTCGGTGCCAGTCCCCAAACCAGTGGATGGTCAGCTGGGGAAGCCTCTGGACAGCCCTTTATCTGGCCCAATTTAACAAAGGGACATGTACCTTTTGTATGCCCAATGCCTGGCAGCCTTGGGCAATAGGTAATGGGAGGCTGCACTCTCTTTGTGTCGTCGAAGGCCTTCATGGCCGGAATCACAGGGTTGTTGTGTGTTAGAATCATAGAATAATAGAGTTGGAAGAGACCTCATGGACCATCCAGTGGGCGAAACGTCAGGAGAGAATACTTCTGGAACATGCCATACAACCTGGAAAACACACAACAACCCTACACTCCCTTTCCCAGAGCTTGCATGGGGCCACCCATTGCAGAGGTCTCTCTCGAGACCTCCACATCCCCCAGGATGCATTTGTGGGCTGGGGAAGCCCTGAGACCTTGCACAGGTATGCCCGGGGTGTTGTTGTTCTTCATCTCAGAGGCCCACCTTGCTCTCCTCCTTCCCACCTCCAGGTTCCCCAGCGCACCTCCTCCATCGCCACCGCCCTCAACACCAGCGGAGCCGGGGGCGGAAGCAGCGGGGTCGGGATCCGGCCAGCCCATGCCGTCCGAGCCAGGTGAGCCCCTGGGCCTTGGCCCTCTGGTTAATCTCGGTTAGCCTTGATCCAAGGGGAAGGTTTGGTTGTAGAGGGTGAAAACAGGTCAGCTGGGCGGCCTTTGTGGTGGGCCTTGGAGAAGGTTTGTTGGATGGCCAAGGGTCTAGCCAGAGTCTCCAGGCACTGAGGACTTTGCAAGATGGCCAAACACAGGAAGATACACTTTCATGGGGGAAGGAAGCCACCATCCTGTCAGACCTTTGGATCAGGGGAGGCTCTTCCTCAGCAAGGAGAATGTGGATGACTTCTCCCTTTGGTTCTTTACTGATCAAAGACCTGGAGACCATAAATATAAGGAGTGTTTTGGACTTCTACTCCCAAAAATCCCAGCCAGCTCACCAGCTGTTAGGAACTGTGAGAGCTGAAGTCCAAAACACCTGGAGGTCCAAAGCTTGAGAGCCTACACTAGAACATTAGGAAGAACTTCTTAGAGCTGTTCAACAGTGGAACTCTCTCTATGATTGTCCTTCTTACAATCATAGAATAATAATAGTTGGAAGAGACCACATGGACCATCTAGTGCAACTCCCTGACATGCAGGACATGCACAATCAAAGCACCCCTGACAGATGACCATCCAGCCACTGTTTCAAAGCTTCCCAAGAAGAAGCTTCCACCAGAGTCTGAAGCAGAGAGTTCCACTGCTGAATAACTTGTACAGTCTGGGAGTTCTTCCTAATGTTCAGGTGGAATCACTTTTCCTGTAATAGATGGCACTTTAGGTTATTGGTGCTGGTCTGAGTTCAGATTGTTGTTTTATATACTAGTGGTTTCATTTTGTATTGTACTGTGTGTTTATTTTATGCATTTTAGGCACTTCGTGCCATATGTAAGTTGCCCCGAGTCCCTGTAGCTGTGCCCTGCCACACATTGCTGTGGTGTAATCTGCTGGTTTTGGAAAAAAAGTAATGAGGAAGTGGTGGTATTCAATATATGTTATATCTCATGAAATATATAATGTCATGAAATATATTATGTATGGGTATGAATGAGCTGAATGGAAGGAAAGAATGAGAGCTAAATTTTGGAGACACCATTCAAAAATATTAAGGCCTGCAATGACTAACTACCTGCTTGCTGAACTGTAATTAGAAGTTGCTAATGAGAGCTGAAATAGTTGTACTGCCTGATAAACTGTGTTTTTTGAGTGAAGGACATACCTTGGATGTGTTATTGTATTGTGGCCAAATTTGGTGGCATTTGGCCCAGTGGTTTTGTTGTTAACTCGGTCCTAATTATGCACAGAACATTTATATATAGAGGGGGGGGGGTATATTGAAGCTAAGACTCCATTGAGTCTGAATTTCAAGGGCAGCAGAAAACAAGCTTGCTCCCTCTTCTTTACGACACCCTTTCAGATATTTATACATGGCTGCCATCATGTCTCATCTGCAGGATAAACATACCTAACTCTTTAAGACGTTCCTCAGAGGAATCCATGGTCTCCAGACCTTTGATCATTTTAGTTGCCCTCCTGGACATCTTCCAGCTGGAATTGTGGTGACCTGAACAGTGTGATTCCAGGGAAAGAGGTCTGACCAGAGCAGAATAGAGACGGACCAGGACTTCCCTTGTTGTAGACACAAGACTCCTTTGGATGCAGCTTTTAATGAAAGGCTAGATGTGTCAGGGGAAAACTCGCCACCGTGACTTATTTATGAGTCAGGTCTCTCACCTTCTTCTCACCAGTCAGACCATTTAGGCATCCGGGGAAAGTGGCACCGACAAAATGACACCTCAGTCGTAAATTATCTGCTGATCCCAGAGGTTCAATACTTGCATTTACAAACTATATACAACTCCAAACACCATCACTATCAGGACACGTTCCCCGGCAAGGGCAAAGCACGCCGCATTCCCTCTTTTTGCCGAGTCTGCTATCAGTGCTAACAAGGTACTCCCAACATTCCACAATCCATGATGAATGTTCTTCTGTTCAGTTGAAATGGAAGTCTTGACCCATTGGCCCTGCAGGCAATCCGTCAGGGCTGGCATGTAATTAACTCCTGTGCTGCTGGAAAGCAGCAATTGAATTTAACATTTCACACACTAACATCACAAAACACTGACAAGATGGCCATCTGTCAGGGGTGCTTTGATCGTGCGTTTCCTGCATGAAGGCAGAAGGGTTGAACTAGATGGTCCATGTGGTTATTTCAACTCCTATCATTCTATGGGCCCACTCCGGAAGGCCAAAGTTGACCCAGGCCTTCCCTAAGGAGTTGCTTCCTCTAGTGAGTTGCCGGTCACCCTGAGACGCTTCTGCTCCCTTGTGCAGGCCCCGTAGCCGTTCTGCGTGGCACATCCACCTGCAGAGCCGGCTGGAGCGGGGGGCCAAGTGGGGGGACCCCCTCCCGTCCGCGGCCCCCCTGCCCCACTCCTCCGGCCGGACCCCGTCCCGAGAGCCCCCGCCCGCCGTGCCGAGCGCCAGTAGGTAATGCCTCCGCTGCGAGGGAGGAGGAGGAGGGCTCCTCGGCGTCTCTTCTTCCCGCTCTGGTGTCGGTGGCTGCTTGCTCTGGAGGAGGCTCTGGCTGGGCGCGCTCTGGCTCTGGCTCTCTGGTTGCGGGTCCTGTGTGACGGCGGGTGGGGCTTCGGAGGGAGGGGCAATGCGGAGGGGCAATTTGCTCAGCCATGATCAGTGTTTCCCTCTTCTTTCCCCCCCCCCCAACAGCAACCCCGACCTACGAAGAAGCGACCCAGGCTGGGAGCGCACCGATAGCCTGCTGCAGTCTGGGGGGGCCCACTTGCCACAGCCGGGGTCTCTAGAGCGCAACCGGGTCGGAGGTAAGAAGTCAAGGGGGGAAAGGAGGGGGGCTGCCCTGGGGTATCTGCAGGCGGGGGGGGGGGAGTTCAAAAAACCACCAAAGACTCAGGGAGATGTTCACTTTTACTTTAAAGGGTAGCGTAACTTAGTTTAGAATATATGTGACAGAGGCTTTGATGTTGAAAGAACAATAACAAGTTTATTCCGACATAGAGCTTAGTGGTTACAATGTAGTTTCTCACTTAGAGTTACGCTTTCTTCAACAGTTACAATACTAGAATGAGATTAATCAAACTCTCTAAAGTATCACTTCTTTTACTAAAGGAGTTAAAACTTCTTCCTCTGCCACTTTTAAACCGTTACTTCAGTGGATCTCTGTGAGTGCAGCTGGGATTGGTTCCCAAAGTCTGAAACTTGGACTATCCAGTGACTTCAAACCACAGTCACCCCTGTGATGTGCTATCACAGATTCTCTGTGCCTTACCAGGACACAGACTACATTAAATAAGTCACCAAACTTATTTAAAACCGACTCAAAATGAACAATTGAGTCTCTTTGATCCCATCAACCTGGAATCAATCTTCCCTGCGCCTCATCAGAGTACAGACTGACATTTGAACTTCCCTGGTTCTAACCACCTCAGAACTAGTCTTTCCCTGTAATTCCTCCGATCACAGGGCTTCAAAGGGGGGGCCTCCTCCTTGCCCGGCTTCGCATTAATCACACAATAAATTATTGTTGTTGTTGTTGTTTTGTGTGACAGATGTGAACTTGACTCGGACTTTTAAATGGATATTATTATTATTATTATTATTATTATTATTATTATTATTATTATTATTATTATTATTATTATTATTATGACACAGCAAACAAGATAGATATGCTGGATTTCATATCACAAAATCACAAGTCGTACTCTTCCCAAGTGTCTAGGACTGTGTGATGTATTTTCGGATGATGCGTGCAGATCCCAGTCGGGTGGCCTTTTGCAGTTGGCAGATCGTAATTTTGTCAATGTCTATTGTTTCCAAATGCCGGCTGAGATCTTTTGGCATGGCACCCAGTGTGCCCATCACCACCGGGACCACCTGCACTGGTTTCTGCCAGAGTCTCTGCAGTTCAATCTTGAGGTCCTGAGAGCGGCTGAGTTTTTCCTGTTGTTTTTCGTCAATGCGACTGTCACCTGGGATGGCGACATCAATGATCCAAACCTTTTTCTTTTTCACAACTGTGGTGTCTGGTGTGCTGTGTTCCAGAACTTTGTCAGTCTGAATTCGGAAGTCCCACAGTATCTTTGCATGCTCATTTTCCACGACCTTTGCAGGTTTGTGATCCCACCAGTTCTTTGCTGCTGGGAGGTGGTACTTGAGGCTTAAGTTCCAATGGATCATTTGGGCCACATAGTTGTGCCTCTGTTTGTAGTCTGTCTGTGCGATTTTCTTACAGCAGCTGAGGATATGATCAGTAGTTTCGTCACCTTCCTTGCATAGTCTGCATTTTGGGTCATCAGCTGATTTTTCGATCTTGGCCTGGATTGCCTTTGTTCTGATGGCTTGCTCCTGGGCTGCAAGGATCAGGCCTTCTGTCTCCTTCTTCAGGGTCCCATTTGTGAGCCAGAGCCACAAATTAAATTAAATTAAATTATTATTATTATTATTATTATTATTATTATTATTATTATTATTATTATTATTATTAGATAAACAACAAGATGAGTACACAGCAAACAAGATTGCCATACTGCCTTTGGTATTAGATGATGATAATGATGATGATAATAATACTTTATTTTTATACCCCGCCTCCATCTCCTCGAAGAGACTCGGGGTGGCTTACATAAAAACATCAAACCAAATAAAAACAGCAAAAATACCAGCACAGAAATTGAGATTCAACTCTAAACATAATAAAAGTATAAAATAATAATCATACTAGAACATGGATTTGGCACCCAAGTAGAGAGATAAAAATGAACTGGGCAAAGTGCAACGAGTGAATATTATGACAAGAGGTAGTTGATTAAGTACTACCGTCAATGGGAGAGCAACTTGGGGTGGGGGTGATCCCATGGCTGTAAACAAACCGATAGAGGAAGATAAAGTGCAATAAATGAGAAATGGACGCAGATATAAGGTCTATCGTGGGGATGGGGAATTCATTCTCCAAAAGCCTGTTGGAAGAGGGAAGTTTTTAGGCTCTTCCTAAATGCTGCCAGGGTGGGGGCCTGCCTGATCTCCCTGGGAGCGAGTTCCAGAGCCGGGATGGGGGCCACCACGGAGAAGGCTCTCTCCCTCGTCCCCACCAACCACGCTTGTGACGGAGGTGGAAGCGAGAGGAGGGCCTTCCCAAGTGTCTAGGACTATGTGATATTAGTATTATTAATAATATTATGTTGTGTGACTACCGGCTGTTAGGAATTGTGGGAGCTGGAGTCCAAAATATTTTTTTTAATTATTTTTATATATATATATATATATATATATATATATATATATATATATATATATATATATCACTTTATCTTGTATGTGGTTTTTATGACATGCTTTTATTATCTGATTGATTTGTTTTATTGTTTTGTTTTTATATTGTTCTGTCTGGGCTTGGCCCCATGTAAGCCGTCCCGAGTCCCTTCGGGGAGATGAGGCAGGATATAAGAATAAAATTATTATTATTATTATTATCAACACAACGACGTTGTATGGCACCGCAAACAAGATAGATATGCTGGATTTCGTTTCGCAAAACCACAAGTCGGAACACTTCCCAAGTGTCTAGGACTGTGTGATGTATTTTCTGATGATGCGTGCAGATCCCAGTAGGGTGGCCTTTTGCAGTTGGCAGATGGTGATTTTGTCAATGTCTATTGTTATTATTATTATTATTATTATTATTATTATACCTGGAGGGACGAAGTTGGCCCATGCCTGCTCAAAAGGCAGGATGCAAATGTCTTTATAGATAAACACTTAAATCCTAATGGCCTTGGTCCTGCCCTTTGTCTGCCCCTCTCAGGCCCCTTGAAGCTGGACAGCTCTCCCATCCTGCCCCAAGGGAACAAGGCCAAGGCCGCCGAAGACCACCGGTCCCGACCAGGGCGGCCAGCGGTGAGTGACCCCTGGAGGGAATATTATGGGATGCTTGGCTCCTTGTTGGAAAGTGTGATTTCCCATTGGATTTTGCAGCCATGGCTTTGAAAGTAGTTGCTTCTCTTCCGAAACAAACTTATGTTGAGTCTTGATCATGAGATACTCGTTGGAAAACTAGAGCAAAAGGTGCTCTAGCAGGAGGACCCTCCCGCAGAGACAAAGTTTTGGCAGTTTAATGAATTTCCCCCGTGTTTTGATGATGGAACCAATTAGGAAATGGCATTGATCCCCCAGGAACACAAATTGTAGTGTTTCATATAGAAATCTGAAGAGGGAAAGCTGGGCTGGGGGCTGTTTCAGAGGGTGGGCCTGGCGACTGCGACCTAACTTGTTCTGCCTTCTCTTCTCCTTCCTTCTCTCCTTCTTTCCTTCCTTCCTTCCTTCTGTGCGGCTCAGAGCTATAAGCGGGCCATTGGCGAGGTTAGTGCCCCCTCCCTCTGGCAGATCCCCCCCCCTTTTCTCTCTCTTTCACATCCCTGGAAAGGTTTCCAAAGTGTCCCTATGCGGCTTCTCCCTGCCTCCTGTCCGTCTTACCTGCTGCTGCACTGCTTTGGGCCCCCCTCTGCTCACCTGCCTGGGCCTCTCCCCCACCTGGAGCCTTCCCCCCCCCCCTGCCTTGGGTGCACCTGCGTGTGTGTATGCGTGTGCATGGGGTTTCCTGGGGGGTCGAAGAAGCTGCAGCGGACCACCCAAGCCTTGTATGGATCCTTGGTCCCTAGAGCAGGGTTGAGTGCAGCTTAGCCTGTGCGAGGTATGAATTTAAGGTAGGAAACAGGAGAGAAAATGCCCACGATGATGCTCTGGGAAGGTTTTAAAAGGTATTGTTTCAGGTATCACACATCTATATATATAAAAGGGTAATGAAATTTCGGCCTAGGACAAAACAACAAAACTACACATCCCAGAAACACTAAACTTGGCAGCACAACCCCTCATCCATGCCTCTACCTTCATACAACAAAAAGAAAAGAAAAATAAAGTCCTAATTAGAGGGAGAGGAATAATTGTTTTTATCCAATTGCTGCCAGTCAGAAGGCTAAGCTCCGCCCACTTGGTCTCCTGCAACCCACTCAGCCCAGGGGATAGGCACAGTTAGGCCTCACTTAGTCCTCTTCCACACTGCCTATAAAATACAGATTATCTGATATGAACTGGATTATATGGCAGTGTAGATTCAAGGCCCTTCCACACAGCTATATAACCCAGAATATCAAGGCAGATAATCCACAGTATCTGCTTTGAACTGGAGTATCTTGAGTCCACACTGCCATATAACCCAGTTCAGTGTGGATTTTGTACAGTTGTGTAGAAGGGGCCACATATAATCCAGTTCTAAGCAAATAATACAAAAATATAAATATAATATATAAAAATTACAGTGGTATAATAATACAGAACAATATAATCTCTAAAATCAGGACAGTAAATAAAGAACCACACTCTGAAACAGGGGAATTCCAGACCGGAAACAATCAGGGCCAGCTAACACCTCCCAACAAAGGAGTCCCCAGGGAGGAAACAACCAGGCTTTGAAGCTGCAAGGCCATTCAATGCTAATCAAGGTGACTAATTACAACATTCATACTTGCTTCCACAAATTAAAAACCCATTTAGGACTATGCCACAGCAACGCGTGGCCGGGCACAGCTAGTGTCAGATAAAAGAGTAGATAGGCCGTGAAGACAATATATATTCTGCCAGGTTTTTGCTGAGTTTTATTTGCCTGTTAATAGTGCTCTCTCTTGTTTGTGTCTACAGTTCATTTTCCTTTCTTATATTTTGTATTATTGTGATAAAGTGCCTTGAGGGCACGTATGGAAGTGGTCAGGCTCAAAAGGCAGGATGTAAATGTCTTCATAAATAAATACTTTAATTAATTAATTTTTTAAAAGAAAGCAGCGGCAAGCATCTAGGCAAATTCTGATGAATTCACCTTAGGGTGGCTGTAAGAAGTTGAAAACGACGTGAAGGTGCACAACAACAGATGACACTATTATTAGGAAAATGGAAATAATGGCCATAGATTTGCTTTATTTATTTATTTATTTACCACACTTGTACCCTGCCTTTCTCATCGCGAAGGGGACTCAGGGCGGCTTTACAAAGGCAACAATTTGATAATAATAACAACAATAATAATAATACTTTATTTATTGATACCACATATACGTATACATATCGATAAATAAGCAAATGCATTAAAATCCAAACCAACTGAAACATAAAACATTAAAACATCAATTAGAATCACACCATCCAGGTCATATTCCAAGGCCGATCCGAGTCGTCATTAGGTTATTTATAGTCCCTTACTGCTTTGCTCCCATTGACTAACCAAAAGCTTGGTCCCAAAGCCATGTTTTTAGTTTTTTATCCTGAAGGTCAGGAGGGAGGGGGCTGATCTAATTTCACTGTTGAATAGTGAGTGATGAAAGGTAAGCAATGAAAAAATCAAAACAGTTAATGATTTTTAAAAAATCATTGGCTGAGAAAAGTGCCAGGTAGGATCCACGCAGGGATTGGCTGATGGTTGGTCAGTTTTAAAGGTCCGGTCCGTTGCAGAGAAGCCCCCATGGAGGGCACGAAACTGAAGAGGATGATGACGTGGGTGTGCAGATGATTTTATCTATTTATTTACAGTATTTATATTCCGCCCTTCTCACCCCGAAGGGGACTCAGGGCGGATCACAATATACACATAATTGGCAAACTTTCGATGCCATATACACATAGAACAGAGACAGACATAGAGGCAATTTAACCTTCTCCAGCTTCCTGAGGGTATGCTCAATTCCGGACACAGGGGGAGCAGCTGCTTCATCACCCACTGCGACGGCAACTTCCTGGACGTAAATTAGTTAAATTAGCCTCCCCACATATAAGTGGTACCTAAATTTCCTACTTGGTAGATGCAACTATCTTTCGGGTTGCTTAGGTCATCAACGAGCAGGGGCTATTTATTTTATTTTAATGGTCAGGTGCTCATTCCACCACTGGCTGGCCTCGAACTTATAATCTCTTGGTCAGAGTGATTTATTGCAGTTGGCTACTAACCCGCCTGCACCACAGCTCAGCCCCTTGATGGACTGAAGCAGAGGTCCCCAAACTTTTTAAGCAGAGGGCCGGTCCACAATCCTTCAGACTGTTGAGGGGCCGGATTATCATTTGAAAAAAATACAAACAAATTCCGATGCACACTGCGTATGTCTTATTTGTAGTGCAAAAACAACAACAACAACAACAAGAACAATGAAAGAACAATACAATATTTAAAAATAAAAACAATTTTAACCTACATACATTTATCAGGATTTCAATGGGAAGTGTGGTCCTGCTTCTGGCTAATGAGATAGTCAAGTTAATTAGGGTTGTTGTTGTTGTTGTTGTTGTTGTTGTTGTGTGCCTTCAAGTCATTTCAGACTTTGGGTGAGCCTAAGTCTAAAATTTATTTATTTAATTATTTATTATTTACTGCATTTATTTACTACATTTGTATCACACCCTTCTCACCCCAAAGGAGACTCAGAGTGGCTTACAAATTATATGTACATACAATATATTATATTATTAGCATAGCACAATATTAGCATTATATATTACTATATTGAACTATGCCACTATACTGTAATATTATTAGTAATATTATATGTAATATAGAATACTAGCTGTGCCCGGCCACGCGTTGCTGTGGCAAAGTGGTGGTGGTATTGGTTAAAAATTGTTGTGTAATTTTTATTTGACGTTATTTGCATTTTTTTATTAATTTTATTGTAAGTTATCTTTTTATTTATTATATTTTATTATTTTCTTGTATTATTTTTAGTTATTTTCTGTTATTATAGTATTTTATTGTATTAATTTTTAGTGTTTTTTATTATTTTTTATTGGGTTGCGAGGAGACCAAGTGGGTGGAGCTTAGCCTTCAAACTGGCAGCAATTGGATAAAAACTATTATTCCTCTCCCTGTAATTAGGACTTTATTTTTCTTTTCTTTTTGTTGTATCCACCTAGAGCCGTGAATGATGGGTTGTGTTGTCAAATTTCGAGGTTGGGGGGCCTGTACTTTTGTTGTTTTGTCCGCTGCCCTGATGCCATCACTCTTTTATATATATAGATATAATTAATATTATTATATGGTATTATTATTAGTGTTATATTGCATTACATTATAATACTATTATCAATATTATATGTATATACAATATATTATATTATAAAACTGA
The DNA here is from genome assembly GCF_035594765.1 of Anolis carolinensis. Classification (NCBI taxonomy): domain Eukaryota; kingdom Metazoa; phylum Chordata; class Lepidosauria; order Squamata; family Anolidae; genus Anolis; species Anolis carolinensis. Next base: position 40,483 of record NC_085846.1, on the reverse strand, counting down.
GGGCGGGGGCCAGGTATATGACCTCGGAGGGCCGCATCTGGCCCCCGGGCCTTAGTTTGGGGACCCCTGGACTGAAGTGTCCTCTTGGGACAAAGGCACGGGCCAACTTTGGCCCTCCCTCCAGGTGTTTTGGACTTCAACTCCCACAATTCCTAACAGCCGGTAGGCTGTTAGGAATTGTGGGAGTTGAAGTCCAAAACACCTGGAGGGAGGGCCGAAGTTGGCCCGTGCCTGCTGCATAGACAAGGGTTGTTGCATATCTCTCTGGGCCCCAGCTGGGCCATTTCTCTCTCGGTTCCCTTTGCAGAATGAGAGTGATTCTGGGGGCTTCTGTGGTTTGCAGCTTCCCCTTCCCTCTTTCCCAGCCGGGTGGTGGTTGTGGTTGCATTTGCTTACATCCCGCTTTCTCCCGCAAAGCTGGGGGTGCTCCGTGTGGCTTCTCCGTGCTGGGCCTGGGGCTCCGACACAGGTGCAACCCTTTGGTTCTCCTCCCCACAGAACTTTGTGCTGCTGAAGGAGCGCCCGGAGGAGTCGGCCCCAAAGCCCCTCAAGAAGGCCATGGACTACTCCTCCTCCAGCGAGGAGCTGGACTCCAGCGAGGAGGAAGAGGAGGAGGAGGAGGAGCGCTCCGAGCCCGGGACGGACACGACGGGCACCCGGTGAGGGCACCAGTGGTCGGATAGGAAGGAGATGCGGTCAGCTTAGTAGGCTGGCTTTGCACACTGGCCTTACTCGGGGGCCTGGCCCCAATCTTGGGGGGGGGGGGGGGACATGAGGTTTGGGGTGTTTATGTTCATGTGGGATTTGTGTATTGATAGTGTTTAAATGCAATTTGTGCCATCCTTGTATTGCAACTTATTGCATCATCCAGATTGTATCATAATGTGGAAAGAGTTAATTGCCAAGAAGCTGTGATGACCTTGATGTGTGGCTGGAACTAGGGAGTATCCAGACACAAGTGTTTGTGCGTAACGATTGCATCACTTCAGTTGAGTTGAGTTCTGTCTGCCTAGAGCAGGGGTCCTCAAACTTTTTAAGCAGGGGGCCGGTCCACAATCCTTCAGACTGTTGAGGGGCTGAATTATCGTTTGAAAAAGAAATGCGAACAAATCCCTATGCACACTGCACATGTCTTATTTGTAGTGCAAAACAACAACAACAACAATGAAAGACCAATAAAATATTTAAAAATGAAAACAATTTTAACCAACATAAGCCTATCAGGATTTCAATAGGAAGTGTGGGCCTGCTTCTAGCCAATGAGATAGTCAAGTGAATTTGGATTGTTGTTGTTGTGTGCCTTCAAGTCATTTCAGGCCTTGGGCGAGCCTAAGTCTAAAATTATTTATTCATTCATTTACTACATTTATTTACTACATTTATATCCCGCCCTTCTCACCCCGAAGGGGACTCGGAGCAGCTGTATGAACATACAATATATTATATTATTAACAAAGCACAATATTAGCATTATATATTACTATATTGAACTATACCACTATACTATAATATTATATGTAATATATAACATGTAATTAATATTATTATATGGTATTATTATTAGTATTACATTGTATAACATGATAATATTATCAATATCATATGTATATATAATATATTATTAAAACTGATATAAAATATTAAATTAGAAATGAGGGCGGGAGCCAGGTAAATGACCTTGGAGGGCCGCATCTGGCCCCCGGGCCTTAGTTTGGGGACCCCTGGCCTAGAGTTTGAGTCAAGTTCTATTGAAGAACAGAACAGTCCTGTGTTCGCCTGTCGTCTGCAAGTCTGTTTGTGTTGATTATTGCTGCATACAGTAAAACTTTGTAAATAGTTTTACCAACGTCTCTGAGTGTCTCTTCATTCTGCGCTCCACTGCTTCCATCCAACGACTGCTGCGCTGCAAATACTCTGACAGTTTGTGCCCCCCTCTCCTGACCGCTCTCTCCTCTTCCTCCTCCGCCAGGGACGGTGACACGGACTCCGTGAGCACGATGGTGGTGCACGACGTGGAGGACCTGGCCGGGAGCAGCGGCGGTGGCGGAGGCAGCGGGGGCTCCGAGAGTTCGTACGGCGAGGGCACCATGTTGGTGCAGCGGGTGAGCTCCCCTCCCTCCCTACATCCCTGTGCCAAAAGTAGACACACTCCATTGGGTACACAAACAAAGGCGATTTAGATTTTACTCCGCACTCACACACATGTAACATTCATTCATCATCATGCATACTTTACTGTCTCCTGGAAAAGAGAGCTTCACATGGACCAGTAGGCTGTTAGGAATTGCAGGAGTTGAAGTCCAAAACACCTGGAAGGAGGGCTGAAGTTTGCCCATGCCAGGGGCCGGGCTGTGGCGCAGCTGGCTAGTAACCAGCTGCTATAAATCACTACTGACCGAGAGGTCATGAGTTCGAAGCCCGGGTCGGGTTAAGCCTCCGACCATAAAAAAAATACATATATAGCCCCGGCTTGCTGTTGACCTAGCAGCCCCGAAAGACAGTTGCATCTGTCAAGTAGGGAAAATTTAGGGACACTTTATGCGGGAGGCTAATTTAACTAATCTACAACACCATAAAACTGCTCACGAGGAAAAGAATGAGGAAGAACAGCCACCAATGGACGGTGAAGCAACAGCTCCCCCTGTGGCCGGAATCGTGAAGCTGGAAAGATGTTAAAAAAATGCCTCTGTGTCTGTCCAAAACTGAATGTTGTTTGTCTGTTGGCATTTAATGTTTGCCATATATGTGTTCATTGTAATCCGCCCTGAGTCCCCTTCGGGGTGAGAAAGAAGGGCGGAATATAAATACTGTAAATAAATAAATAAAACAAATATTATATATTTATTTATTTCAGTATTTCTTAGGCGATCCCTCGTAGTTCGAGGACGATTGTCTTCCATCTCTGGTGTCTTGGGGTTAGGTTCTTAGGTGGCTGAATTAAGGGGACTCAGGGCGGCTTACAAATATGAAACACACATATCACATTTCAATCACATTTCAATTCAATTTCAATTCAATTTAAAATTAAGTTACATTAAAACATTCATGAAATACGCATAAAAATATACATTTAGGCGCGTTTCGTGTCCAAACCGGGTCTGTCATTGTATCCTGAGACAAATACATTTAAGCTTATTTAAGATTATTTAAGCTTTTCAGTATATAATTTACACCCGATTCCATCTGGTGCATATACAGTAGAGTCTCACTTATCCAACATAAACGGGCCGGCAGAATGTTGGATAAGCGAATATGTTGGATAATAAGGAGAGATTAAGGAAAAGCCTATTAAACATCAAATTAGGTTATGATTTTACAAATTAAGCACCAAAACATCATGTTAGACAACAAATTTGGCAGAAAAAGTAGTTCAATATGCAGTAATGCTATGTAGTAATTACTGCATTTAGGAATTTAGCCCCAAGATATCACGATGTATTGAAAACATTGACTACAAAAATGTGTTGGATAATCCAGAACGTTGGATAAGCGAGTGTTGGATAAGTGAGACTCTACTGTAGTTGTAGTTGATGCTGCTACTATTGTTCCAAGGCCTGGTCCCACAGCCAAATCTTAACTCTTATGGAAGGATAGGAGAGAGGGAGCCTGCCTGATTGCACTTGGGAGGGTGTTCCATAGGCGGGGGGGCCACCACTGAAAAGGCCCTGTCTCTCGTCCCCAGCATCTGCACTGGTGAGGCTGGTGGGACCGAAATCAGGGCCTCCCCTGAAGATCTTATATAAATCTTATATAGATCTGTAGTATCACACCTCTTGAAGTTGTACATTTCTGTGCTTTAATTCAGAGTCTTTTCTGAACCCTTCCCTGGCCCTTCCCCTCCAGACCCCCGACGAAGAGCGCGGCCTCATGCACAGCGACAGCAACGGCTACACCAACCTCCCGGACGTGGTCCAGCCCAGCCACTCCCCCACCGAGGCCAAGAGCAGCAGCAACGGCTCCTCCTCGCCCGCCAAGGACGCCGCCACCGACGTGAGATGGGGGAGAGGGGGCCAAAGGGGGGGGGGAATAGTGTTGGGGGGGGGTCTTAGAGGGGTCAGGTGGGGGTGAGTGCCAAGGCCCACCCCCTGCTCTCTCTTTCCTGCCACAGTACCAGTCACGCGGCCTGGTCAAGGCCCCCGGGAAGAGCTCCTTCACCATGTTTGTGGACCTGGGCATCTACCAGAGCTCCATGGGCGGCGGAGACACCATCCCCATCACGGGTGAGCCTGTGCTCAGGGCGGGAGAGCGGGGGTCCTTGCTGGGAAAGGGGGGAGCCGCAGGAAGGTGGCCGGTGTTTCTGGGGGCCACGTGGAGGGCCCCAGCTCAGAGTGCCTGGAGACCCTCAAGGCGTGCTGATCCAGTCTGCAGATGAGACTCCAGAGGACAGGGTCAGGATTCAAAAGGGCCTCAACAGGTTAGAGAGATGATTGGCCAAAACTAATACCATGAATGTCAACAAAGACAAATGCAAGATAGGACACTTAGGCAGAAAAAAAAATGAAATGCAAAGATACAGGATGGGGGGCTCCTGGCTCCACAACAGAGTCACATGTGAAAAAGATCTTGGGAGTCTTCATGGAGAACAAGCTGAACATGAGCCAAGAGTGTGGTGCAGCAGCTCAGAAAGCCAATGGGATTCTGGGCTGCATCCAAAGGAGTCTAGTATCTAGATTGAGGGAAGTCCTGGTGCCTTTGTATTCTGCTTTGGTCAGACCTCACCTGCAATACGGTGTCCAGTTTTGGGCCCCACAGTTCAAAAGAGAGGCTGACTCTAAGCTGGAAGGTAAGCAGAGGGAGAGGGAGACTCAAAGGACCCGAGATCTGGAGACCATGAGGAATCCCTCTGAGGACCGTCTTAAAGAGCTGGGTCTGTTTAGCCTGCAGAGGAGAAGGTTGAGAGGAGGCATGAGAGCAGCCATGGATAAATATGTGAAAGGGTGTCCCTTTGGGGAAGAGGGAGGGGGCTTCCTTTCTGCTGCTTTGGAGAATAGGACTCAATACAGCCATGGATTCAAATGACAGGGAAGGAGATTCCATTGAACATTAGGAAGAACTTCCTGGCTGTAAGGAGAGCTGTTCAGCAGGGGAACTCTCTGCCTCAGGAGTGTGGTGGAAGCTCCTCCCTTGGAGGCTTTTAAACAGAGGCTGGATGGCCATCTGTCAGGGGTGGTGCTTTTCTTGCATGGCAGAATGGGGTTGGACTGTCTGGCCCAGGTGGTCTCTCCCTCTTCTAAGATCCTATGATTGCTTTCCTTTGCTTCGCAGCCTTTGACGCAGGGCGGCTGGAGCAGCTGCAGCTGGAGGCCCGGAAGGGCTCCGTGGTCAACGTCAACCCCACCAACACCAGGCCGCACAGCGATACGCCCGAGATCCGCAAGTACAAGAAGCGCTTCAACTCAGAGATCCTGTGCGCCGCGCTTTGGGGTGAGAGAGGGAGTAGGCGGGCCGGGGAGAGGGGGCTCTGGGGTTGGGGGTTGGGGACTTCCCATGACCTTTTTTCCTTCCAAATCATTCATACCTTGCCATCTCTTCCTCCATCTCCTGGAGAAGAACACCTGCACTTAGGCCAGGTTGCGTCCCTGCAAATCTGCCACTTTGCCCAACACTTCCAATCTGCATTCTCTCCCTTCCTCTGAGAAAGAAGCAACTGACCAGACTCTGCGTTCCATTGCAGATCTGTGTCGCACCTCAGGCTAAGTTCACCTTGCTATAGATACCCAGTCAGACACACAGGTAGTCTTTTGAAGTTTTTATTAAGCAAAGCAGAATATAAACCAAGCAAGCAATCAAAAGGTAGTTCAAAGTTGTAATGAAAGAGTCAATAGGTCCAAGAGATTCGCAAAGTACATACATGTCTATTTAATCCAAAGGCTAGGTCCATAGGTTCAAAGAGCATAGCAGGAACAATAATCCATGAGGAAAAGAATTAGTCCATAGAGTCCAAAACACAAGATCCAAGAATCCAAGATAATCCACAAGGTGAAGAATTAGTCCATAGAGTCCAAGAACAAGGTCCAAGAATCCAAGATAAACCACAAGGCAAAGAGTCCAAAGAACAAGGCCCAAAAATCCAAGAACGCTGGCTAGGTAGAACTTCCACACAGATGAAGCGATGAAATTGCACTGACAAGGAATAGTCTGTGAAAGCATGCTTTAATAACAACTTAGGAATGCATTCCTCTTCCCACAGCTAGATTCACGTTTGCGCGCCAAACGCTCACTTCTACGGACCTGGGAACCCATCCAAGACAAACGGTCCTCTCTAGATAAGTCCTCGTTATCTTGCACCTGCTGGTCAGAAGCTAAACCGTCATCCTCATTATTTTCCAAGGCTGAAGTCTCTCCCTCAATATTTCTCATGTCTGCTTGACCGTTATCTGTTTCTCCTGGAATCAGCAGCTCATCCTGCAACTGCATGTCTGAGCTAGCTTCTGCCTCAGACTGATGATCTTGAATCCCAAATCCAGAATCCCCAGAATCCCCTCCATCTTCATCTAGAATCTGGCCAGCCTGTGGCTGGGATACAACAATCTTCCACTCTCCCAAATGCACCAAGTCTCTCTCTCTCCTTCCCGTGGAGAAGAGCGGCGGGTGGGCCAGACTCTTCTGGTCTGCCACAGTTTTGGAATATTACAAGGTCTCTTATATAGCAATTTTCTTGCTGATGTTGTTCCAAAAAGTTGAAGCAGTAAATAGTAGTTTTCCAGCATGAAACATCCTGGCTCCCCAGTTCCTGGCAGATGTTGACTCTTCTTCTTAACAGATTCTGGTTTCCTTAAGTTAAAAGAACCATTGTCTTTGGTAATGTAAACACATTGTTTTCCGCCCAAAGTTCAACAGTTAATCGTAGCATTCACACTGTTTTGGAAAGGCAGGACTTTGTCTGAGATGGTAAGCTTTTTGTTAAGTATAATCTTCCTGAGAAGAGTTAAAAACTCTCCTGAGTCAATCTTCTCCTTAGTGGTAAATTTCCACTAGTGTTACATGCAGGGCAATTGAGGCCTCTCAGCTGTTAGACTGACATCCCTGATTATCTCTTTGAACTGTTAGGAACAAAGATGTGCCAATCCACAAAATATATAGCAGATCTCTAGAAGTGCTATTTAGGTTGCCCAAAAAGATATACTCTCCCCATACAGGTTCCTTTTGTCATTGGTTTCATATTAACTGAATTATACATCAAACTGTACTTTACTGTGCTATACTTCTGATGCAAACAGACTCATATATTAACTGACATCTCACTGCAGCATACTGACTGCAGTCAGGCTCTAATTGTCATCTACCGACTCAACTGACTTCTGTACTCAAACTGACTCAAGCCTCAATTGATTTCTAACTGACATAACTGACTCAAGCCTCAACTGACTTCTAACTTCCAACTGACTTAAGCCTCAACTGACTTCTAACTTCCAACTGACTCAAGCCTCAACTGATTTCTAACTGACATAACTGACTCAAGCCTCAACTGACTTCTAACTTCCAACTGACTCAAGCCTCAACTGACTTCTAACTTCCAACTGACTTAAGCCTCAACTGACTTCTAACTTCCAACTGACTCAAGCCTCAACTGATTTCTAACGTAACTGACTCAAGCCTCAATTGATTTCTAAGTGACATAACTGACTCAAGCCTCAACTGACTTCTAACTTCCAACTGACTTAAGCCTCAACTGACTTCTAACTTCCAACTGACTCAAGCCTCAACTGATTTCTAACGTAACTGACTCAAGCCTCAACTGACTTCTAACTTCCAACTGACTCAAGCCTCAACTGACTGAACTGAATCCAACTGATTTCTGATTGATACTGATTCTAAAATGGAGCCTCATTCTGAATATTCTAAGATCTGGGTCACATGATCTGTATTCCCTCCCACATCCTCTAACAACATAGAGTTAAGGGGAAATCTGCACACCAATATAAACATACAATATAGCCAGCAATCTCAATTATATACATAACAAATAACTAGTATAGGAAGCTTGTAGAAGGTAACTATTTCCAGTCCTTGAATGTAGTTGTTTTCCACCCTCAGAATTGTGTCTTCAGCCCAGTTAGGCCCCATTCACCCTCCTTTCATACAATTTCATTCCAACCTCACATCGTATTTCTCCGTCACACGCTCCCTCTGCTTTCTCTGCTGCAGGGGTCAACCTGCTGGTGGGGACGGAGAACGGCCTGATGCTGCTGGACCGCAGTGGTCAGGGCAAGGTGTACAGCCTCATCAACCGCCGGCGCTTCCAGCAGATGGACGTCCTGGAGGGGCTCAACCTGCTGACCACCATCTCCGGTGAGGGGGCTTTGGGGCCGGGCTACTTCTTTGGAGGACCCCCCCCCTTCCTTTGGGTGGAGAGTAACAACCCCCCTGGGGGTCTCCCCCTCCTCAGGGAAGAGGAACAAGCTCCGCGTGTACTACCTCTCCTGGCTGCGCAACAAGATCCTGCACAACGACCCCGAAGTGGAGAAGAAGCAGGGCTGGACCACGGTGGGAGACATGGAGGGCTGCGTTCACTACCGTGTAGGTGAGCAATGGCCGGGATTGGCTGCAGAGAGTCCCGAGTGCAGCTCTCGGGAGGAACGTCCAGCCGCCGGGGCTCTTTCTCCATTGCCAACACACGGCCTCCCCTCCCTCTCTGTTTATCGGCATTTCTTTCTCTTTTCTGGTATAAAATGTTTGTTGTGTTATAACAAAAAAACATACCATTTTCCAAATTTCATCAATCAAAACACACACCTTATTTCCCCAATCCCGCCATCTCCCTCTTCCGACACCACCCCTAATAATAATAATAATAATAATAATAATAATAATAATAATAATAATAATAATAATAATCAGCCGCTATCAGGACCTCAAGATTGAACTTCAAAGACTCTGGCAGAAACCAGTGCAGGTGGTCCCGGTGGTGATGGGCACACTGGGTGCCGTGTCAAAAGATCTCAGCCAGCATTTGGAAACAACAGACATTGACAAAATTACGATCTGCCAGCTGCAAAAGGCCACCCGACTGGGATCTGCACACATCATCCGAAAATACATCACACAGTCCTAGACACTTGGGAAGTGTTCGACTTGTGGTTTTGTGAAACGAAATCCAGCATATCTATCTTGTTTGCTGTGTCATAATAATAATAATAATAATAATAATAATAATAATAATAATAATAATAATAATAATACATCACACAGTCCTAAACACTTGGGAAGTGTTCGACTTGTGGTTTTGTGAAATGAAATCCAGCATATCTATCTTGTTTGCTGTGTCATAATAAAATAATAATAATAATAATAATAATAATACATCACACAGTCCTAAACACTTGGGAAGTGTTCGACTTGTGATTTTGTGATACATAATCCAGCATATACATCTCGATTGCTGTGTCATACTCTGTCTTTGTGTCAATAATAATAATAATAATAGTAATAACTTAATTTTAGTACCTCGCCTCCATCTCGCCACAGGGACTTGGGGCGGCTCACATGGGGCCAAGCCCAAGTAACCATAATAAAGCAAGATAAAATACATTCAGACAAAACAACCATCATCAACGAGAAAATTTAAACAGAATCCATTTCCTACTTCCTCTCTTCCCACCTCAGTTTTCTCCTGACTTTTTCTGCCCCCTTTAATAATATAATAATAATAACTTTGTTTTTGTCTCCCACCACCATCTCCCCAAGGGGACCCGGGGCGGCTCACATGCCATTTCTTGACCCTGAAGAGGGTCCGCTTCTTCCCTGGAGGCCCACCATTAATGTGTCTTCCCTTCGTCCCCCTTGTCTCTCCCGCAGTGAAATACGAGCGGATCAAGTTCCTGGTCATTGCGCTCAAGAACTCGGTGGAGGTGTACGCCTGGGCCCCGAAGCCCTACCACAAGTTCATGGCCTTCAAGGTACGAAGGGAACGAAAGGGGGGCCGGAGGAGGGGGGCAGGGGGTTGGGGCCCCACAGGCTTTGTAGGGGGAGGTTTTGGTGCCGTGGAAGACCCAAAGGACGGGGAGAGGCAGGCAGTAAGGTCTCTGTACGGCCACAATGGAAGGAGAAATGCATGGGCGCAAAATAAAAACGTTTTTGAAAGAAAATGGGTAGAAAATGGTCCACGTGGTAAAAGATAAAAGATGTAGAGAAAATATATGGTCTGGTTAATAAAAGGTGGGGGTGGGAGGGGCTTAACAACAAAAATTAATAAAATGTCAGTAAGAAAAAGATTGTATAAAAGGAAAAGGTGCAGCCAAAAGAATTGTAAACGTATGTGTAAGGGACTATGAACGTCTAAGGCTCCTTAAGGCAGGGGGGAATCTTTTTATCCCACCACTGCCACCAATTTGTCAATAACTAATATCGACTGCCACCAATTTGTAAAGATGCAACCACCTAAGACTCGGGGAGGAGACCTTTTACTTTAAAGGGTAGCGTAACTTGGTTTAGAATATATGTGACAGAGGCTTAGATGTTGGAAGAACAATTAACAAGTTTATTCAGGCACAGAGCTTAGTGGTTACAATGTTGTTTCTCACTTAGAGGTATTCTTATTAACAGTTACAATACTAGAATGAGATGAATCAAATTCTCTAAAGTATCACTTCTTTTACTTAAAGTAGTCAAAATCTACTCCTCTGTTCCTTTCTAACTATTACTTCAATGGATCTCTGTGAGTCCAGCTGGGATTGGTTCCCAAAGTCTGAAACTTGGACTATCCAGTGACTTCAAACCACAGTCACCCCTGTGATATACTATCACAGATTCTCTGTGTCTTTCCAGGACACAGACTACATTAAATAAGTCACCAAACTTATTTAAGACCGACTCAAAATGAACAATTGAGTCTCCTTGATCCCATCAACCTAGAATCAATCTTCCCTGCGCCTCATCAGAGCACAGACTGACTTTCTTTTTTAAACTGCACTTCTTCAACTAAATGGCAGTTGGCTCTGCCTACTTCTCCATGGCAACCAGCCTCTGAGTGCTGAGATGCAATAACTGTAATATTTACCCTTTTAAAACATATACACACAATTAAACTTAACATCTGTAAACCAAAATTCGTACTTCATTACAGTATGCATTATATAAGTTATACCAATAGTCAAGATGGACATGAGATGCTTATGTATATATGCACCAGATGGAAGCAAGTGTAAATTATATACTGAAAAGCTTAAAAAATCTAGCTCTCTAGCCAGCTATCTCTGCAAGGACCTGAGAATTAAGAAAAGAGCTGGCAGAAAGGGGCCACAGCTCTGAGAGGCCCTTGGTCATTGGCACCTATTATTATTATTATTATTATTATTATTATCACTATCATTTTTATTATGTTTAATGTTGAAGGCTTTCATGGCTGGAATCACTGGGTTGCTGTGAGTTTTCTAAGCTATATGGCCAAGTTTCAGAAGCATTCTCTCCTGGCCTGTCACCCACATCTATGGCAGGCATCCTCAGAGGTTGTGAGGTCTGTTGGAAACTAGGCAAGACAGGTTTATATCCCTGTGGAATGATGTCCACGGTGGGAGGAAGAACTCTTGTCTGTGTGAAGCAAGTGGGAATGCTGCAATTAGCCAGCTTGATTAACCTCAAATGGCCTTGCAGCTTCAAAGCCTGGCTGCTTCCTTCTTTCTCACATCCTGCAATTTTTTATCCTGTATTTTTGTTTTAATTGATATATTGTATTACTGTTTTATCTTTTTAGAGTGTGATTTGTATTATGTTGCCTATGTTTTGTCCTATGTTGTTTGGGCCTCTGCCCCATGTAAACCGCCCCGAGTCCCCACGGGGAGATGGTGGCGGGGTATAAATAAAGTATTATTATTATTATTATTATTATTATTATTATTATTATTATTATTATTATTATTATCCTGAACATCATTCCACAGATATATAAACCCCACTTGCCTAGTTTTCGACAGACCTTACAACCTCTGAGGATGTCTACCATAGATGTGGGTGAAACGTCAGGAGAGAATGCTTCTGGAGCATGGCCATTAAGCCTGGAAAATTTACAGCCACCCATCATTGTGTTTATTTATACCTCACTTTTTTTCTCCACATCTCCACAAGGAAACTCAACGTGGCTTACATTAAAAGCAGTTCAGTTCAATGTAAAATATGTAAACATTAAAGCAGCATTAAATATCGCTGGTCCGTCCTGCCGTTGCGCATCTGCCTGTCTGTCTGTCTGCCTCTCATGCCTGACCGACGGACCTGTCTTCCCTGCAGTCCTTTGCCGACCTTCCTCACCGGCCGCTGCTGGTGGAGCTGACCGTGGAGGAGGGCCAGCGGCTGAAGGTCATCTACGGCTCCTGCGCCGGCTTCCACGCCATCGACGTGGACTCAGGAAACAACTACGACATCTACATCCCAGTGCATGTGAGTCCGGATGTAGTGTAACAGTAGATTAAGCCATGCCTTGACCGCTCACGGCGGACTGAGCCCGTGCCGTCTCCGTCTCCGGCAGATCCAGTCCCAGATCACGCCGCACGCCATCATCTTCCTGCCCAACACGGACGGGATGGAGGTGCTGCTGTGCTACGAGGACGAGGGCGTCTACGTCAACACCTACGGGCGCATCATCAAGGACGTGGTCCTGCAGTGGGGGGAGATGCCCACCTCCGTCGGTGAGGATCCTGGGGAGGGGAGTGAGGGGGATACTTTTCATGCCTGTGGGTGACAGAGGGACGCAACGTCCATTCTCAATCACTCATGTAGGATCAGGGGCGGCTGAAGCTATAAGCCGGGTAAGCAACTGCACGTGGTGCAAGATCCGCCGCAGCCTGGAGCACCCAGGGAGGGTTGCGAGGGCGCCTCCGCACATTCCGGTTCAGCGCCAAGGCTTCGGCCTCGGTGCTTGGCTCAGAGTGCTCAGCCTCAGCCTGAAAGGGAAGGGAAGAGGGGGATCTGACTGAATGACTGGCAACCCCTGGCTGTCCGTCATTCAGCCGGCTCCACCCCCTTCCCGGCTGAGCACTCTGAGCCAAGCGGCGACGGCCACGACTCGGCGCTAAACCAGGATGTGGGAGGGATGCGCAGCTGGTTTGTAAGGTAATTCTTTTATCTATTTTATTCACCTCCACCTTCTACCTTATATTTTTCAGTGATTGATTTTTTTTTTGGGGGGGGGGCGCCAAAATACTGTTTGCTTTGTCAGAGTATTAGTAGCGCAGCAGTAGTTGGATGGAATCAGTGGAGCGCAGAACAAAGAGACACTCAGAGACTTTGGTAAAAGTTTTACTGTATCAACACAAACAGACTAACAGACGACAGATGAACACAGGACTCAAACTCTAGGCAGACAGAACTCAACTGAACTGACGCAATCAATATGCACAAACACTTGTGTCTGGATACTCCCTAGTTCCAGCCACACATCAAGGTCATCATAGCTTCTTGGCAATTAACTCTTTCCACACTATGGTACATTCTGGATGATGCAATCAGTTGCAATACAGACATGGCACAAATTGCATTTAAACACTATCAATACACAAATCCCACATTAACATGCTTACGCTTGAAAATTACCTACCTTGCGTAGGATCTACACATAATAAATCTTCTATAAATGTATATAGCTATAGTATCAACCTCCTTGAAGTAATACACTTTCCTGCCTCTTCACCCTCTTCCTTCCTTCCTTCCTTCCTTCTCCAAACTGCAGCCTACATCTGCTCCAACCAGATCATGGGCTGGGGAGAGAAAGCCATTGAGATCCGCTCAGTGGAGACGGGGCACCTGGACGGGGTCTTCATGCACAAGCGGGCCCAGCGCCTCAAGTTCCTCTGCGAGCGCAACGACAAGGTGGGCCCACGCGCATCATTCCCAGAGCGAACATTGGGGCCTGTAGCCTTCCCCAGTTATCAGCTATGGTCTAAAATCTTGTCCTTGTATTTTACTATTGTTTCCTATCCAGAGTTATAATAATAATAATAATAATAATAATAATAATAATAATAATAATAATAATATCACACAGTCCTAGACACTTGGGAAGTGTTCAACTTGTGATTTTGTGATACGAAATCCAGCATACCTATCTTGTTTGTTGTGTCATAATAAAATAATAATAATAATAACAACTTTATTCTTATATCCTGCCACCATCTCCCTGAAGGGACTCAGGCGGCTCACACAGGAATAAGCCCAACAAAACATAGGTTAAAACCACAGTACAAGAGAGTTATAATGCTCTAGTTTGTGTGGCCCTCTCCCTAAAGTTTCCCACCTGGCCTTTATCCCCAGCCCTGCCCTCAGAATTGAGTTGCACTAGCCCCTTGCCTGAATCTAGAAGCTGTTTACTATTTCAGGTTCACTAGTTGATGATGATGATCGTTTTTACTGTGTTGTTTTTGTTATATATTGTTTATGATGTTTTGACTTTTAATATGTCACATTTTAACTATGTTATGGAGATTTCCCCTTGTAAACCGCCCCGAGTCCCTTCGGGGAGATGGAGGTGGGATACAAAAATAAAGTAGTAGTAGTAGTAGTAGTAGTTGTTGTTATTATTATTATTATTATTATTATTATTATTATTATTATTATTACTGCAGGTTAGCCAGGACTATATGTGAGGTTATGGTAGATAGGCAGGAGAGAGACATATGTAGGATGATGTCCTGGAAAGGTGTGATATTATTATTATTATTATTATTATTATTATTATTATTATTATTATTATTATTGTGTTGTTGAAGGCTTTCATGGCCGGAATCACTCACAGTAACCCATTCATCATCATCATCATCATCATCATCATTACTGTATGACACAGCAAACAGAATAGATATGCTGGATTTTGTATCACAAAATCCCAAGTCGAACACTTCCCAAGTGTCTAGGACTGTGTGATGTATTTTCGGATGATGCGCGCAGATCCCAGCAGGGTGGCCTTTTGCAGTTGGCAGATCGTAACTTTGTCAATGTCCATTCATCATCATCATTATTATTATTATCATTATTGCAGGTTAGCCAGGACTATATGTGAGGTTATGGTGGGTAAGCAGGAGAGAAACATATGCAGGATGATGTCCTGGAACGGTGTGATATATAGTGTTATTATTATTGTTGTTGTTGTTATTGTGTTGTTGAAGGCTTTCATGGCTGGAATCGCTCACAGCAACACATTCATCATCATTATTATTATATTTACTTATACTTAACATAAAAGCATGATAAAGCTTGCAGTAAGCAGCCAGACCTTGAAGCCGAAAGGCTATTCAATGCTCAAGGTGGCCAGTGGAAGCATTCACCCCTGCCTCCAACAGACAAAGTTCTTTCTGAATATTCCACAGATAAATTGAATAGTTTCCAACAGACCTCACGACCTCTGAGGGTGCCTGCCATAGATGTGGGTGAAATGTCAGGAGAGACTGCTTCTGGAACATGGCCAGGCAGCCTGGAAAACTCACAGCAACCAACCCTAGCTTTTATGGTTGTGGGCGATACAAGGCAGATAAAGGAGTAGACAGACAAAAGGAAGCGACCTAACTTTGGCCAAAGGGGTGGGGGGGGCTCCTGTGGGGGGGGAGTGGGGCGCAGGTCGGGGGCCCGGGAGCTCCGCCTCCTCTGTACATGACCCTTGACCTTCTCTCCCCTCCCCCTTTCCAATCTCGTTGCAGGTCTTCTTTGCCTCGGTGCGTTCCGGGGGCAGCAGCCAGGTGTACTTCATGACCCTGAACAGGAACTGCATCATGAACTGGTGAAGGGGGCGGGGCCTCGTGCAGCCCCTCCCCTCCCTCCCTGCCCCCTCCTCAAGGGAGGAGGAAGAATTGGGGGGGGGGGGGCGGTGTCCCCTGCCTCTCTTTCCCTCGTCTGCCGTTTTGGGAAGAAGACACGGACCCCCCCCCCCCCCCATGTGCCCGGCCTGCCTTGCTCTTCTTTCTTTGACCCCAATTCAGGGCATATTTGGGGGGGGGGGGGACCCACGTGGGGATGCAGATGATCCCTTGATTGACATTTTGGGGGGGGTGGGGGTGCTCTGAGGTCACAACCTTTCTCCCCCCCCCCCCCCCCATCATGATCATCATCCCAGAATGCCTCAGCAGGAGGATCAAAGCCAAATCATGTAAATAGAAAGGCAAAATGACCTTTGTATGACCCCCCCCCCCCCAAAAAAAAAAACATCCTTCGAATCCTGTATCTCCTTGGCAGTAAGGGTCATTGGGGAGGGGGCTGCCATGGCGCTGCCTTCGGGGGAGGATGGGAAGCCCCTCCCCTTTGAGGAGACCCCCCCTTCTTCCTCCTTGCCCCCCAATTTTTAGCACAATTCCCCCCAATGGCACACCACGCTCATCACGCAGCAAAGGCCCAGGCACAAAGCGTGGCTGGTGATGAGTGCCCCCTACGCCCCCCCCCACAACACCCCTCCCCCGCTCCGTGGGCTTTGCAAACGCTCCGCCCCTCCCGTGCCCCCTCCCCATGAGCATGTGATGCGCCCCCCCCTTTGCTCCCCCCGTCCCCCTCCCCATTACGGCTCATGGGGCGACGATGTCTGTGGATGTATATCAGAATCATTCTCCGCGCCCCCCCCCAAAAAACCCGTGCGCGGAGTTGTGTATATTTTGCTTTATTGATCATTCTTTTTTGTAATGGCCGTTTGGGAGTCATTAACTAACAAAGCACTTTAATGGCCCGGAGGGAGGGGGAGGGGGGGAGGGAGGGGGTGCAGGGGGGGGAGGGGAGCCATCAGCACTTAAGCCTTGACCCCCGTCTGTGTCCGCGTCCCCCCCACAAGGGTCGGCGGGTGCAGCCGTGTTGGGGGGCACCCACCCCATTGACCCCCACGAAGGGGGGCAGCCACGTGTCCCACCATCTGCCCCGCCTTCTGTGGGGACCCCTCCCCTTCCACTGGGCGACTCGGTTTCTCGTGTCTTTTCTGCTTGCGTTTGTACATAACTCTCTCTCTCTCTCTCTCTTTGCCCCCCGCCCCAAAAAGAAGGGAGCTGCCCCTCCAAACAAGGAACATTCGCGGTGGCCTTGGCATTTCATCTGTTAATAAAAAGAACCAAACCTCTCGCTTCTCCGGTGGCGTCTGGTGCTTCCTTCGTGCGGCTGAATGAACAACTTCGAGACCGGGGGGGGGGGGGGGTGTGTTGGGGATTCCGCCAAAACATTGCCCCAGGCCTGGGCCTACTTGGGCCCTCCCTCCAGGGGTTATGGGCTCCCTACTCCATCAACATGGGTATGCAGATGATCCCTTGATTGACTTTAGTATATAGTAGAGGTGTGCACAGAAATCTTTGCTTCGTTTCCTTCGTGCTATTGTTTCGTGTCGAGCGATCGTTTACCCAAAACAAGACAGTTTCATACAAAACGATAGGCAACACGATTGTCAAGAAATTGGTTCAATTGAGACGAATTGTCGATGTGTGAGAGGCTAATTGAGACATATACCTTTTCCCGTCTCAAATTCCTCTCCTTCCGAAGATCTGTCGATCTGTCCCGTCTCATGGAAAGAATAAGCTCTCATCAGTCAGATGTCAGCTTAAGTCGGTGGTTCAAGGCTTTATTTTTTAAAAAAATAATTTTTATTGGTATACATAATAATTAAGTAACAACGAAAGAGTCAGAACAATGATTTTTGACAGAAAGTGAAGAAAAAGAAAGGAGAGAAGAGAAAAAGAGAGACACAAAAAAAAGTGAAAATGATAAAAATGACTGCCATCTTCGCCTTTGCGTTTCCCATTCTATATAAACGAAAGAGGGTGATAGGAAAAAAACAATATTGAATCAGCCTCTTTTTCTGTAATAGTCGGGACAAACACTAAAAAAAAGAATCTTGTCCTTTATATTGGCTTAGTCATTGATTCTTTACAAAAAGCTTACGAAGGGAGGTACAAAAAAGATTCATCCTTCTATTCTTTAACTAGTATCCTTCAGCTTCTTTTTCTTTTGAATTCTTCAAGGCTTTATTGATGTTATTTACAACTATATATAGACGCGCAGCTAACACACGTCTCTTCTCAGGCAGAATTAATGGCGAATAGTGAAGAAGTCAGCAAAGGAGAAGTGCATTCCTTTCACTCTATGCAGTAAATCTAACTCTATGCAATTAACTATTCCTCTGCTGGAATGTTTACCGAAGCACACATATATTCACTTTAACAATGAGTGAACATTTCACACACTACAATAACCATAGCTCTGACACAATTTACCTCTATCAGTCTCAATGCCACTCCCGATGAATCTGGCATCAGCTCAGATCGCACAGGAACAAAGTTCAGACTTCTCAGTTTTTAGCTGTAAACAGCGGCTTAAACTTTATTGCAGATATATACATCTTATTTACACAGCATGCCGGACAACAGCCGTTCTCCGTCCAAACTCCTTCAAAGATCGCATGAGGAGTACACTTGCACTCACACATTCCAGCCTTATCTTAAACATCACAAACCGGAACCTTCAACTGCTACTACGCTCTAAGAATGTTGCACCTCAGAATAGTTCATCTTGCTATAGACACTCAGTCAGACACAGAAGAAATTCTTTTGAAGTTTTATTGAGCAAAAGCAAATATATATCAAAGCAGGCAGTTGAAAGGTTTTTCAAAGTTGCAATAAAAGAGTCAATAGGAATCCAATTAGTTCATAAGCCATAAAAATCTATTAGTCCATAAACCATAGCAATCCAATAATCCATAGGTCAAAACAGTAGACAATAGATCCCAAAGAACAAAGGCCCAAAGATTACTAAGATCCAGAAAACTTCTCTTAGGCATGAAGCATGAACATCCACACAGGGGAAGCGAGGATTTGCTTTGACGAAGACCTATCTGCAAACACACACTTTTAAAAGCACCCCAGAAAAGCATTTCTCTTCCCTGAAGAGGCCTCTCTCTTTCCCGCCAGCCTCACACTCCTACGGAGCTGAACTCCTTTCCATAACAACCGGTCCGCCCTAGATAATTCAAGGTCTTCGTTATCTTGCACCTGAACCAGGGCTTGAGACATTTCTTGCTCGTTAATTCCCATGGGAATGTCATCCTGGCTGTTATCTATGGCTTCTGGGGTCAACAGTTCATTCTGCTCAAACTGCAATTCCCGAACCTCTGAATCAGCCTGTATTCCCATGCCATCTCCCTGCAGCCCATCTTCTGACTCAACTGGCTCTTGTATCTGAAACCCAGAATCCCCTTCTTCATCCTCACTCTGGCTATACTGTGGCTGAGTCACAACAAGGAATGCATTTCCACTCTATGCATTGAATCATAGCACTACTGGATTACATGCACCCAAAAGCGCCATTTGCTGCCGTGACCGGGCTGTGGGCTGCTTGGGTTTGGCTGCTGTGCTGCCTCCCCTTGGGAAAACTACCTTTCCCTCCCGTTCCTAGGTGTAGAGTTGACAGTTTCCTCATCCCCACTCAGAGGGGCGGGGGAGATGCAAAAGTTTTAAAAGTTGGTGGGCTAGAAGGGGTTGATATGCCCTCCGGGTGTGGTGATTTTCACCCCTCTAGCCCTAAATCTGGGTGGGGGGCGAGCCCCTGAAGTCCCCCCAATTTCCACAATTGGCACGAAAATTTTCACGTTTTTCGTTAGTGAGATGAAAATTTTCATGAGTGGGACACAAATACGAAAATGAGACGGCACGAATGAAACTACACAAAACAAAACAGGAATTCCATACAGATGCACAACACTAGTGTCTAGCTTTAAAAGGACAGAGGCATGGGCCAACTTGGGCCCTCCTGCCGGGTGTTTTGGACTCCAACTCCCAGCATTCCTAACAGCCCCAATTACAGAAGGGAATCGGACTAGATGGCCTTTGGAGGCCCCTCCCGGCCCCAAGGTCCTGCTGAGACCCCCCTGAAGAGCCTTATAAGGAGGCGGTGGCGTAGCGGACCCTCACGGCCCCCAGGACGTCCCCCCCGCGGCCCACGCTGTAGCAGGACACTCGCCCCTCCCTCTGCGGCCGCTCTGGCCGGGCTGGTTTGGCCGGCAGACTGACCAGGAGCCAGGAGACGTGCCCCACCGGGAAGGTCTTGCAGACGCGGAAGGTCCGGCGCCCGGACAATGATCCGCCGCCGACCCATGGCTCCTGAGGCTCCTTTTCTGCCCGGAGCGGCCGGTACCTGAGCAGGTGGGCCTCTGGGGGGCGCAGGGGGGCTGACTGCTGGGGGTGATGGCCGCAGCACAGGCCGCAGAGCAGGGCCAGGGAGGGCACGGCCACCAGCGCCAGGCAGGCCACGTACAGCGCCAGGCGGAGCGGGCAGCAGTGTCTGGACAGCCAGCCCCCCCAGGTCAGTGGACGGCGCTGGCGGCGGAGGGGGCTGCGATGGTGGGCAGTGACCGGGCAGAAGCAGTGGGCAGTGGGGGCTGGGGGGACTGAGCGTGGGGTTGTGGGCGCATCAGTGGTCAAGGGTCCAGTTGTGGTCCCTGGAGAGGAGGCAGATGTGGATCCAGGTGTGGCCGTGGTGGAGGATGGCGTGGTGGCCAAGGGGCTGCTGGGCTGACCCTCGTCTTCTCCTCCGTCTTCTCCTCCGTCTTCGTCGCTGTCCCCCAGCGTCCGGCACTGGGCCCGGAAGCGCATGACGGGCGTGCCCTTCTCTCCGGCCGGGGCCTGGCAGCGGACGCTCTGGGGCTCGTTCTCGGTGACCTCCTTCTGGCCCACCTGGGTCCTCGTGTAGACGGCAAACTCGTTCTCGTTGAGCCACTCCCGCAGGTAGGCCAGGCCGCAGTCGCAGCGCCAGGGGTTCCCGGCCAGGTAGACGTATCCGAAGGTGTTCTCCTCAGGGAAGAATCCCTCCGGGATGGTCCGCAGGCGGTTCCGCTCCAGCCGCAGGATCTCCAGGGCGCCCAGGCCGGACAGCAGCTCCGCCGGCAGCGCGTCCAGCTCATTGTCCGAAAGGTCGAGGTCCTTCAGGAGGGAGAGGCCTCGGAAGACCTCGGTGGGCAGGCTCCGGAGGCGGTTCCCTTGCAGCTGGAGCTCCTGGAGGCCCCCCACCCCCCTGAAGCCCCCCTCGGGCAGCCGCTCCAGGCCGTTGTGGCCCAAGGCCAGGAGGGTCAAGGCGGGCAGGCCGAGCAGGGCGGGCAGGGAGCCCAGGGCATTGTGGGAGAGGAACAAGGCCTGGAGGGCCGGCAGCGGGGCCTCGGCCTGGGTCTCCAAGGCGGCCAGGCTGTTGTTGGAGAGGTCCAGCTCGGCCAGCCGGTCAAAGGGCCGTAAGGCGGCCAAAGAGAAGCGGCGGAGGCGGTTGGAGGCCAGGAGCAGGAGGCCGGTGTCCGGAGGCAGCCCCGCCGGGAGGGCGGTCAAGCCCTGGTCCTCGCAGCTGACCTGCAGCAGGTCCTTGACCTTGTTCATCTCCGACTCGCAAGGGGAGGGAGCGGCCGCAGCCGTGGACAGCAGCCAGGCCAGGATGACCACATGCATCTGGGGCAGGACGAGGAGCAGAGGAAGAGGAGGTCAAACACCATTACATTTCATTACATTGTCATTGTATCAAGGGGGTATACAGAATGTCAAAGCACATTGAAGAAATACATCAGTGGAAAGAGCTACGAACGTCTAAGGCTCTTTCGGGCAGGGGGAATCTTTTTATCCCACCGCTGCCACCAATTTGCAAAGAATTTATAACGACTGCTACCAATTTGTAAAGATGCAACCACCAAAAGACTCAGAGAGGAGACCTTTTTTAAAAAAAATCCCTTTCTTTCTTTTTATTCACTTTAGATAGTAATGCAACTTGGTTTATAATATATGTGACAGAGGCTTAGATGTTGGAGGAACAATAACAAGTTTATTCAGGCACAGAGCTTAGTGGTTACAAAAGATGTTTCTCACTTAGAGGCACTTTTATTAACAGTTACAATACTAGAACGAGGTAAGACAAACTCCCTAAAGTGTCATTTCTTTTACTTAAAGTAGTTAGAACTTCTTCCTCTGCTACTTTTAAACTGCAGTCACCCTATGATATACGATCACAGATTCTCTGTTCCTTACCAGGACACAGACTACATTAAATAAGTCACCAAACTTATTTTAAACCGACTCAAAAATGAACAATTGAGTCTCCTTGATCCCCTCAACCTAGGATCAATCTTCCCTGTGCCTCATCAGAGCACAGACTCAATCCCTTTTTTAAACTCTGCACATTTTCAACAAAATGGCAATTTACTCCACCTACTTCTCCATGGCAACCAGCCTCTGAGTGCTGAGATGCAATAACTGTAATACTTACCCTTTTAATACACAAACACACAATTAAACATAACATCTGTAAACCAAAAATTCATACTTCATTACAATCAGATACACATAATACAGATGCATCTGTCCACCCGGGTTCCCACTTCCAACACCACTCCGTGTGGAACTACCGTGTTTCCCCGAAAATAAGACAGTGTCTTATATTAATTTTTGCTCCCAAAGATCCTCTAGGTCTTATTTTCAGGGGATGTCTTATTTTTCCATGAAGAATAATTCACATTTATTGTTGAACAAAAAATGAACATTTATTATATCCTGTACAGTAGTTGTCATCACAAACCAGCATAACCAGACAAACTGTGAATCCTATCAAGAATTTCTTGTTACTACCATTATTTCCATGTACAACACTCTATGGTAGGTACATTTACCGATCCTGCATGCTCTTGTGTTCTGTTCGTCGGGCATGCTTCCAAACAAAAACTTTGCTAGGTCTTACTTTTGGGGGAGTCCTTATATTTAGCAATTCAGAAAAACCTCTACTAGGTCTTATTTTATGAGCATGTCTTATTTTAGGGGAAACAGGGTAATATCTCATTCAATCTAACCCTTCTCTTGATATGAATGACCAACTCCCCCCTTGCTTCTATTTCAAAGTCTACCTTTGTCTTCCTTCCTAAATATCCTAATGCAAACCTCAGTTTCCTAAGAAAGTCTTCATTATTTCCTCTTCTAATGCCGTTGGGCAGATTGGACTTTTGGACATTGCCTCATAATTTTCCTTTCCATTCCTGTGTAATCACATTTCCATGCTTTTGCTATGATTAATAATCTTGCAGCTACAAAACTGTATGGACAGATATCTGAGTCCCCTTTGGGGAGATAAAGTAGGGTATAAATATAATAATTGGGCTGGGCTGTGGCACAGCTGGCTAGTAACCAGCTGCAATAAATCACTACTGACTGACAGGTCATGAGTTTGAATCCCAGGTCAGGTTAAGCCCCCGACCATTAAATAGCCCAGCTTGCTGTTTACCTAAGTAGCCCAAAAGACAGTTGCATCTGTCAAGTAGGAAATTTAGGTACACTTTATGCAGGGAGGCTAATTTAACTAATTTACGATGCCATAAAACCTTCCAGCTCCCCCTGTGGCTGGAATTGTGAAGCTGGAAATGTTAAAATTGCCTCTGTGTATGTCAATACTGTATGTTGTTTGTCTGATTGTATTGAATGTTTACCATATATATGTTCATTGTAATCTGCCCTGAGTCCTCTTTGGGGTGAGAAAGAAGGGCGGAATATAAATACTGTAAATTAATTAAATGATAATGATAATGATAATGATAATGATAATTGATATATATATATATATATATATATATAAATGTATTGTGCATAAAGAGGACTGAGTTAACAACAAAACCACTGGGCCAAATCACACCAAATTTGGCCACAAAACTAATCACTTTACAAGGAGTGACCATCGAAAAAAGAAAAAAAAGGAAAACACCATGCCCGTATGTAGAAAGCAGCCAGGCTTTTAAGCTACAAGACTATTCAGTGCAATTCAAGCTGGCCAAACAAGGATTCCCCTACAAAGGAAGTAGGGTGACTGAGGGTTGCTTCTCCAGCTCACCAAGCAAGGATTCCCCTAGGTGTAACACAGCCAGGCATTGAAGCTGCAAGGCTATTCAGTGCAATTCAACCAGAACAACAAAGGATTAACCTTGGTAGAAGGCGGCCAGGCTTTAAAGCAGTGATACTACTCTGTACTATTGAAGCTGGCCAACTAAAGAGTCCCCTAGGTAGCAAGCAGCCAGGCTTTGAAGCAGCGAGGCTATTCAGTGCACTTCTAGCAGCCCAAAAAAACATTCCTCGAGAACACAAGTACCCAGGCTTCCAAGCAGCAAGCCTATTCCGTTGCATTCCAGCTCACCAAACAAGGATTCTCATAACAAGAAAACGGCCAGGCTTTGAGGCTGCAAGGCTATTCACTGCTATTCCACTTGGCCAACAAAGGATTCCCATACGCCACAGCAACACGTGGCTGGGCACAGCTAATAATAATAATAATAATAATAATAATAAATAGCAAAAACAACAACTATAGATACATAGCTGCTTTGAGTCCCTTTTGGGGAGATAAAGTGGGGTATAAATAAATATTATAATAATAATAAACTTGACTTGACTTCGGTGTCCGGTTCCAGGAGGACAAAGGCATGGGCCAACTTGGGCCCTCCCTCCAGGTGTTTGGGACTCCAACTCCCACAATCCCTAACAGCCTACCGGCTGTTAGGGATTGTGGGAGTTGGAGTCCCAAACACCTGGAGGGAGGGCCCAAGTTGGCCCATGCCTGGCCTAAGGGAATGCCAGCTCCGCCCAATTGTGTCCCACCCTGCAGGGTCGTTGTGCCCTTTGCCTTACCTTGCAGCCTCCTCGATGGCTCTTGCAACCCTTTCTGGCTTTTCGAACCCAGATCTCCGCCGCTTCCCTCTGGGCATCAGGACGGACAGCTTTGTGGTTTTCCGGCATCCTTTTTCGGCCCCGGAAACATTACAACCGATTAAACTGGGTTCGAGAGACAGAGGCCCAGCGTCCCAGTAGCTCCCCATCCTTTCTTCCTCCCGTTCTGGGAGATGTAGTCCAAACCAAGTTCGGGGAAAACACTCATATTCTTCTTCATTGCCTGCTTAGAGTCCCATAGGAATGGTGGTCCAAGCTGCTTACTTGGACTACAGTTCCCATCATCCGTAGCATTGATTCCCCTGGGGCTGATGAGACTTGTAGTCCAAGTAAGTAATTCCCCAAAGGCTTTGTTCTGTGCTTTGGCCTCTTGCAGCAATGCAAACGGGTTCCGTTAATTACTTGACCCTTCCCTTGGGGATGATGGGACTTGTAGTCCAAGTAAGTATTTTCTCAAAAGTTTTGCTGTTTTGTGCATTGGCTTCTTGCAGCCATGGAAACTGGTCAAATTAGTGCCCCCTGCTTTGTAGATGATGGGACATGTAGTCCAATAAGAAATTTCCCAAAGGCTCTGCTCTGTGCATTGTCTTCTTGCTGCAATGCAAGCTAGTTGCATTAGTGACCCTTCAATGGGGATGATGAGAATTGTAGTCCAAGTAAGTAATTTCCCAAAGGCTCGGCTGCTCTGTGCATTGTCTTCTTGCAGCAATGCAAGCTAGTTGGTTTAGTGACCCTTCAATGGGGATGATGGGACTTGCAATCCAAGTAAGTAATTTCCCAAAGGCTCGGCTGCTCTGTGCATTGTCTTCTTGCAGCAATGCAAACTAGTTGGTTTAGTGACCCTTCAATGGGGATGATGGGAATTGTAGTCCAAGTAAGTAATTTCCCAAAGGCTCGGCTGCTCTGTGCATTGTCTTCTTGCAGCAATGCAAGCTAGTTGGTTTAGTGACCCTTCAATGGGGATGATGGGACTTGCAATCCAAGTAAGTAATTTCCCAAAGGCTCGGCTGCTCTGTGCATTGTCTTCTTGCAGCAATGCAAGCTAGTTGGTTTAGTGACCCTTCAATGGGGATGATGGGAATTGTAGTCCAAGTAAGTAATTTCCCAAAGGCTCGGCTGCTCTGTGCATTGTCTTCTTGCAGCAATGCAAGCTAGTTGGTTTAGTGACCCTTCAATGGGGATGATGGGAATTGTAGTCCAAGTAAGTAATTTCCCAAAGGCTCGGCTGCTCTGTGCATTGTCTTCTTGCAGCAATGCAAGCTAGTTGGTTTAGTGACCCTTCAATGGGGATGATGGGACTTGCAATCCAAGTAAGTAATTTCCCAAAGGCTCGGCTGCTCTGTGCATTGTCTTCTTGCAGCAATGCAAGCTAGTTGGTTTAGTGACCCTTCAATGGGGATGATGGGAATTGTAGTCCAAGTAAGTAATTTCCCAAAGGCTCGGCTGCTCTGTGCATTGTCTTCTTGCAGCAATGCAAGCTAGTTGGTTTAGTGACCCTTCAATGGGGATGATGGGAATTGTAGTCCAAGTAAGTAATTTCCCAAAGGCTCGGCTGCTCTGTGCATTGTCTTCTTGCAGCAATGCAAGCTAGTTGGTTTAGTGACCCTTCAATGGGGATGATGGGACTTGCAATCCAAGTAAGTAATTTCCCAAAGGCTCGGCTGCTCTGTGCATTGTCTTCTTGCAGCAATGCAAGCTAGTTGCATTAGTGACCCTTCAATGGAGTTGATGGGACTTGTAGTCCAACTAAGTAATTTCCCAAAATGCTTTGTCCTTTGCATTGTCCACTTGCAGCCCAGCAAACAAGTTGCATAAGTGACTCTTCAAGGGGGATGATGGGACTTGTAGTAATTTCCCAAAATGCTTTGTCCTTTGCATTGACCGCTTGTAACCCAGCAAACTGGTCCTACTAGTGAACCTCCCATTTAGGGATGATGGGACTTGCAATCCAAGTAAGTAATTTCCCAAAGGCTCTGCTGCTCTGTGCATTGTCTTCTTGCAGCAATGCAAGCTAGTTGGTTTAGTGACCCTTCAATGGGGATGATGGGAATTGTAGTCCAAGTAAGTAATTTCCCAAAGGCTTTGCCCTCTGCATTGACCTCTTGCAGCAATGCAAACTGGTCCTACTAGTGAACCTCCTCATTGGGGATGATGGGACTTGTAATCCAAGTAAGTGATTTCCCAAAGGCTCTGCTGCTCTGTGCATTGTCTTCTTGCAGCAATGCAAGCTAGTTGATTTAGTGACCCTTCAATTGGGGTGATGGGACTTGTAGTCCAAGTCTGCAATTTCCCAAAGACTTTGCTTTGTGCATTGGCCTCTTGCAGCAATGCAAACTAGTTGATTTAGTGACCCTTCAATGGGGATGATGGGACTTGTAGTCCAAGTCTGCAATTTCCCAAAGGCTTTGCTCTGTGCATTGGCCTCTTGCCGCAATGCAAAATGATCCCATTGGTGAACCCCCCACCCCACTTTTCAGAGCCTATCTCCTCCTCTGTTGTTTGGTTCCTCTCCTTATTTTTAGGCCAAGGCATCTCTGACCACAGGCTCCACCGTTGACCTCCTGATAGACCGGACCCTTCCTTGCGGTCATCCTCAGGCCGCTATTCTTGGCTCCAAGGAAATGCCGTTGGGTTTTATCAAAGAGGGACAGATGGAGTGGGGGGGGGGTGAAGGATGATGGATCCTCCCTACCCCAAATCATTCATAACAGCCTCCTTCCTGGAAGTTTGTAAGCAGAGACTGGATGGCCATCTGTCGGGAGGGATTTGATTGTGTCTTCCTGCCTGGCTGGTTGGCTGGGGTTGGGCTGGATAGCCTTTGGGGGTCCCTTCCGACTCTAGGGCTGCCGTTCTTTCTTTGTTATGTATGTACATGCACCTTGTTTGACTTTGGTGTTTACGTGTTGTTGTTTCTAGTCGGGATTTACCTGCATTTTAGTCGGACTGACGGCACTTGCGAGAACGGGCCTGTGCAAACTTCGGCCCTCCCTCCAGGTGTTTTGGACTCCAACTCCCACAACGTGGGTACGCAGATGACCCCTCGTTTGACTTAACGGTCCAGTTCCAAGGGGACAAAGGCACGGTCCAACTTGGTGTTTTGGACTAAACAAACCTCTAAGGCTGCCAGCCACAGATGCAGGCGGAACGTCAGGAGAGAATGCTGCCGGAACACGGCGAGACAGTCCGAAAAACTCACAGCAACCCGGTAGCCATTTTAGACTTTCTAATCCTAGTAAAACCTGTGCATCCTTTTTGAAAGAAAACCTCCCAACTCTACACCGGGAGAGAGTGTTGTGATGGAGTCTTTGAGTAATCATACTACTAGGTGCACTCGAAGAGGAAGAAAGTAGTGACACGTTTGAGGGTTGGCACAGTGGGAGTCCAGCTGGGTCTTGGGGGATTATGGGTATGGATAAAAGATGGGCTGGGTGGAGGGATTGGCAAGGGGCTTTAGCTGAAAGGTCTGGTGGGGCCTTGTCTGGTTCTAGCTCTGAGGATGATTTGTGAATAAAAGTGGGTTTGGGAAATGGATCACCTTTGCAGTCGGCAAAGTGTTGTTGGGTGTTCGTGTGTCCGTGTGAGCTGTTTGGGAAGACGTGCTTTGGGAAGACTCCTTTGAATGTAAATTTAATCTGGATTATCCATAGCTGTGCGGGTTGGAACTGTAAGGGTTTTCTCTGGACTGCTTTGTGTTGATCTTATGCATTAGCTGCCGGGCTGCATTCTACGCTTTGGCTCTGTGTATGACACGGACTGGATTTCGTATTGCTGACTTCTCCTTCTCTGACCTGGACTGGATTTCGTATTGCTGACTTCTCCTTCTCTGACCCGCACTGGATTTCGTGTTTCTGATTTCTCCTTCTCTGACCCGGACTAGATTTCGTATTGCTGACTTCTCCTTCTCTGACCTGGACTGGATTTCGTATTGCTGACTTCTCCTTCTCTGACCTGGACTGGATTTCGTATTGCTGACTTCTCCTTCTCTGACCTGGACTGGATTTCGTATTGCTGACTTCTCCTTCTCTGACCCGGACTGGATTTCGTATTGCTGACTTCTCCTTCTCTGACCCGGACTGGATTTCGTATTGCTGACTTCTCCTTCTCTGACCTGGACTGGATTTCGTATTGCTGACTTCTCCTTCTCTGACTCGAACTGGATTTCATATTGCTGACTTCTCATTCTCTGACCTGGACTGGATTTCGTATTGCTGACTTCTCCTTCTCTGACCCGCACTGGATTTCGTGTTTCTGATTTCCCCTTCTCTGACCCGGACTAGATTTCGTATTTCTGACTTCTCCTTCTCTGACCTGGACTGGATTTCGTATTTCTGAGTTCTCCTTCTCTGACTTGGACTGGATTTCGTATTGCTGACTTCTCCTTCTCAGACCTGGACTGGATTTCGTATTTCTGACTTCTCCTTCTCTGACCTGGACTGGATTTCGTATTTCTGACTTCTCCTTCTCTGACCCGGACTAGATTTCGTATTGCTGACTTCTCCTTCTCTGACCTGGACTGGATTTCGTATTTCTGACTTCTCCTTCTCTGACTTGGACTGGATTTCGTATTGCTGACTTCTCCTTCTCAGACCTGGACTGGATTTCGTATTTCTGACTTCTCCTTCTCTGATCTGGACTGGATTTCGTATTTCTGACTTCTCCTTCTCTGACCTGGACTGGATTTCGTATTGCTGACTTCTTCTCTGACCCGGATTGGACTCAATGACAGCGACACTGTGTTTGGGTGACTTCGACAGATGTCTTCGGGCGCCTGCTGGTCCTGCCTGCTGACGTCCTGCTGGGAATTGGCGTGCCTTCTTTGTTGTTTTACAAAGTTTGTTTTTAAATTGGATTATGCTCTGGTTAAATCCGGGTTATTCTCCAGGTTCTGGGGTTTGTTTTGGTTGCTGGGAATTCTGTGTTTCACAGTGAAGTTTTAGTGTTTTGAGCCTTTTGAGTTTGTTTTTGGGCTCCTTTTGGTTGTGAACTAATGAACTGTATTTATACTAAAGTCTGGTCTGGCGCTTTAAGAAGTCTGTGTTGCAACAGAGAGTCTTACAATATTTGTCCTATCAAAGCTCATAACAAGCAAAGTACATTCTCATATATATATTGTAGTATTTACATCAAGTATACAAAAGTGATCTGACCATTCACTGAGAGATGAAATAATACTTTATTTCCAGTGTTTGGCCTAAGACTATTTGGAGCATTTGGGAAAAAATCCCTCTTCCTTGACCTTGAGGGTCTGTCCCATGAATACTCCCCCCCCCTCCTTCTCTCTGCGGCATCCAAAATATCTGTTTGCAAACAGGTGCCGGATGTGACCCATAGCGGAGGGATGGATTGAAAGCAAACACTCCCATCTGTGCCCATGCCTTTCTTGCTTTGGGGACGGGCGGGGGGATATCCGGTGTCTCCCCCGCTTTGGAAGCCCCAAAATAGCCTCCCTTTGCATTCAGACACACTCACACTCACACTCACCCCAAAAAAGCCTTTGCTGCAGCAACAGAAGAAGAAGAAGAAGAAGAAGAAGAAGAAGAAGAAGAAGAAGAAGAAGAAGAAGAAGAAGAAGAAGAAGGGGGGAGATGGGACCCTGCCTCTATTTGGGGGCCCTTCTCTTCTGGGGGTCCCTCTGTAAGTATTATTATTGGTATTATTGGGGATATTATTGATGTACAGGGGATTATTTGGCTAATTATTATTCCTATTATAATGGCTTTGCGTGACTCTTTGCAAAGTGGGACATTTTGCCCATTCTAACTCTTGCTCTATGGCCGTGTTTTCTGGTGATGTTTCGCCTGCATCTGTGGCTCATGGCATCTTCAGAGGTTCTGTTCTCGGTGAGGCAAGTGGAGTGTGGATATATATCCCCGTGGAATGATGTCCAGGGTGGGAGGAAGAACCCTTGTCTGCTTGATGTTGCAATCAGCCAGCTTGAATAGCATTGCCAGGGAACAGAGGATGCCTCCAGGCAACAATAGCCAAGCACCCTCTATGCAGAGACTCTCACTGGTGGACCTTGCAAATTTCATGAGCAATTCAATGCTAACTAACTAAGCCTGCTAATTGCAACACTCACACTTGCTTCAAACAGATGAGGGTTCTTTCTCCCACCCTGGACATCATTCCACAGGGATATATATACACCCCACTTGCCTCATTACTAACAAACCTCAGAGGATGCCTGCCACAGATGCAGGTGAAACGTCAGGAGAGATGTGTGTGTGTGTGTGTGTGTGTATATATATATGCCCCATTCCCACAGACCTCTGAACAAACCTCTGAAGATGCCACTAGCCAGAGTTGCAGGCGAAACGTCAGGAGAGAATGCCACTGGAACATGGCCTGAAAGCCCAAAAACGTGCAGCACCCCACTTAATAATTGCTTTGCATGACTCTTTGCAAAATGGGGCATTGGGCTCATTCTTATTCTTGCTATTGGCCGTTGACATAGAGGAGCCAAGACTCATTATCTTTTTCTGCCCCTAATTACCATGACTATTGTTACGTCCAATTGTTTTGGAAGGGAGTCATTTTGCAAATTGTCATTGTTAGTATTGATAATTTTGTGAATTATTCATCGAAAGAGGGAGCATTCGGCTAGTTGTTATTGTTATTATTACAGTACGAGTTGCAATTGTATTGCAATGGAAAGCAGAGCCTTTTGGTCGTCGTCATTGTTATTTGCCATTGTTTATCATTGCTCTTCGAAATGCTAATGACTGTTGTTCTTATTATTTTTATTAATATTAAATTCTTATTAATAATAATAATTTGAAAGCAGAGCCTTTTGGTCATTGTCGTTGTTATTTGCCATTATTTAGCATTGCTCCTTGAAACACTAATGACTGTTGCTATTATTATTAATGTTAAATTATTGTTAATAATAATAATAATAATAATATTTTGAAAAGGAGAGCCTTTTGGTCATCGTTGTTGTTATTTGCCATTGTTTATCATTGCTCCTTGAAACACTAATGACTGTTGCTATTATTATTTTTATTAGTATTAAATTGTTATTATTATTATTATTATTATTATTATTAATAATATTTTGAAAGCAGAGCATTTTGGTCATTGTTGTTGTTATTTGCCATTGTTTAGCATTGCTCTTTGAAATGCTAATGACTGTTGCTATTATTATTTTTATTAATGTTAAATTATTATTATTATTAATATTTTAAAAGCAAAGACTTTTGGTCATCATTGTTCTTATTTGCCATTGTTTAGAATTGCTAAACAATGTTGCTATTATTATTTTTATTAATATTACATTATTATTATTAATAATATTTTGAAAGCAGAGCCTTTTGGTCATTGTTGTTGTTATTTGCCATTGTTTAGCATTGCTCTTTGAAACACTAATGACTGTTGTTATTATTATTAATAATAATAATATTAAATTATTATTAATATTTTGAAAGCAGAGCCTTTTGGTCATCGTTATTGTTATTTGCCATTGTTTATCATTGCTCTTCGAAATGCTAATGACTGTTGCTATGATTATTTTTATTAATATTATATTATTATTATTATTAATATATTGAATGAGGAGTCCTTCTGCTCATGCTTATTGTTCCTTGCCATTGCTTTGCATTGCTGTTTTGCAAGGGGCCAGTTTGCCAAATATGGTTAGTCCGTATTACCCGGACTTAATGCGCATGTTAATTTCGGCTCTAAGGTCATTGAGCCCCAAAAGGTGAGCGTTAGATTGGAATAAATGGGGTCCGAACGATCTCCCCCTTTCTGCAGCCTGGGTGGGGGCCAATGAGGAGCGGAGGCTGGTGGAGACCCTCTTTGCCAACTACGACCGGACGGTGCGGCCGGTGCTGAACGGAGGGGAGGCCCTGGAGGTGTCCATCAAGCTGACCCTCACCAACCTCATCTCCCTGGTAGGAAGGCCTTGTCTCTCGTGACTCGGTCCACACCGAAAGACCAACTTGTGAAACTCAACTCAGGCAGGGGAAATCTTTTTCTAAATCCCACTGCTGCCTCCAATTGAGGAGATGTGCGCGCGTGTGAGAGGGAGGGATGGAGGATGTGTGAATGTATGACTGGGAGGATTTAGTGGATAAGGAAGGCTAACAGAACTGATGGGTTTAAATGAGTAAAGATGGTAACTTATATAGAAAAGTACGGTAACTTATATAGATAGGTACGGTAACTGCCACCAAAGTGAGGTGATGGTAATAATAATAATAATAATAATTATTATTATTATTAATTATTATTATTAATATTATTAATAATAATTAAATAATAATAATTGAAGAAGGGAAAAATCATTGAAAGTGAGGGCATCAATATGCCCAATGGCCAAACAATAAAGTGTCACCAGCCAGAGGCCTATAGATATCTGGGCATATTACAGCTGGACAACATCAAGCATGAACATGTGAAAACTGTGGTCAGCAAAGAATACACACAAAGGGTCAGAAAAATTCTCAAAAGCAAGCTCAATGGAGACAACACCATCAAGGCCATAAACACCTGGGCCATACCTGTCATAAGATATACTGCTGGCATCATAAACTGGACACAGGCGGAACTGGACAATTTGGACAGAAAAACAAGAAAACTCATGACCATTCATCATTCACTGCACCCTCGCAGTGATGTTGACCGGCTATATCTGCCTAGAAGATCAGGGGGCAGAGGACTCTTGCAAGTAAAACAAGCAGTCAAAGAAGAAGAACATGCCCTGGCAGAAGATGTCAAGCAAAGGGAAGAACCTGCTTTGATTGAAGTCAAAAATCAGAGACTCCTCAAAGCACAGCAGACAAAAAACCAGTACAAGAAAACCGCACTACAAACTAGAGCTGACAGCTGGCACAACGAAACATTGCATGGAAAGTTCCTTGACAAAATTGAAGGAAAAGCTGACAAGGAGAAGATCTGGCTCTGGCTCACGAATGGGACCCTGAAGAAGGAGACAGAAGGCCTGATCCTTGCAGCCCAGGAGCAAGACATCCGAACAAATGCAATTAAGGCCAAGATTGAAAAATCAGCTGATGACCCAAAATGCAGACTCTGCAAGGAAACCAACGAAACCATTGATCATATCCTCAGCTGCTGTAAGAAAATCGCACAGACAGACTACAAATAGAGGCACAACTACGTGGCCCAAATGATCCATTGGAACTTATGCCTCAAGTATCACCTCCCTGCAGTTAAGAACTGGTGGGATCACAAACCTGCAAAGGTTGTGGAAAATGAACACGCAAAGATACTGTGGGACTTCCGGATCCAGACTGACAAAGTTCTGGAACACAACACACCAGACATCACAGTTGTGGAAAAGAACAAGGTTTGGATCATTGATGTTGCCATCCCAGGTGACAGTCGCATTGACGAAAAACAACAGGAAAAACTCAGCCGCTATCAGGACCTCAAGATTGAACTGCAAAGACTCTGGCAGAAACCAGTGCAGGTGGTCCCGGTGGTGATGGGCACACTGGGTGCCGTGTCAAAAGATCTCAGCCGGCATTTGGAAACAATAGACATTGACAAAATCACGATCTGCCAACTGCAAAAGGCCACCTTACTGGGATCTGCACGCATCCTCCGAAAATACATCACACAGTCCTAGACACTTGGGAAAGTGTTCGACTTGTGATTTTGTGAAACGAAATCCAGCATATCTATCTTGTTTGCTGTGTCATACAACGTTGTTGTGTCAATAATAATAATAATAATAATTTATTTATACCCTGCCACCATCTCCCCAAGGGGACTCGGGGGGCTTACATGGGGCAAAGCCCAAACGGAAGGGGCAAGGATGTAAAAGATGTAAAAATACTCCTCTTAATGCAAAGTCAAAAGCAGGAGGCCTCTTTTCTGTGAAGAGGGCGAGTAAAAACACCACAAAAAATTGGATCTTCAAACTGCAAAAGAACTATTTATTGCGTGGCCATAGCAATGTGACAAATACATGCATACATGCAATCAAAGGATTTGTCCGCATTTCCAAAATGGTTGCAAGGGTTTTATCACCTTCACAGAAATTAGCAAGAATATCCTTATTGGCTTATAAAGATCATTTATCCCATTTGTCTAATGTTGTCTACGTCACAAGCATCTTAAACATCATGCAATCCCATTGGTTTCTATGCTGTAACAACATGTAATTCTTTAGACAATGGTGCTTTCATGTTACTGACCCTGACTTGTTGCAAGTATACACTCGAAATCCTATGGGAACCGGTCTTCCTTCAGGCTTACAGAGAGGCAAGGAGACTGATCTTTACGAACAATAAAACTCAAGTTTATTTTGGTACATAAGCGTGTGGTTTCAATCAGTAAACGTTCCGGATCTTAAGTTACAATGTAGTCTTGCTTGAA
Organism: Anolis carolinensis; assembly: GCF_035594765.1. Lineage (NCBI taxonomy): Eukaryota > Metazoa > Chordata > Lepidosauria > Squamata > Anolidae > Anolis > Anolis carolinensis. Next base: position 5,531 of record NC_085846.1, on the reverse strand, counting down.
TGGGGATATCTTAAATAACTTCTCTTCGAACAGTAAATAAAACACCCGGTCAACTTATATCACCAGCCTTTCCCCTGAGTGAACAATAAGCTGCCGTCCTTAGCTGATTCCCACAGCTCCTAATCTCTTCAAAACCTAACAGCAACTCATCCTCTCAAAACCCTCTCAGCAACTCAACTCTTTAAAAAGGGAATATGCTCCAACTGTCAACTTAGCCACGCCCCCTTCTTCTCCCAAGGGAAGCTGCGTTACCATGGCAACCTGCCAAACACTGCTTCTACGCTAGGCTTCCATGTTAGGCTTTTCCTTGCTAATATATAACTCCCTTTTTCCTTTAACAAACAAATAAAATCATATCAATAATCTCTGTTTAAGTCATAACCTCTCTACACCCGCCCTCCCCCTTTTATCTTTTGGCCCCATTTTGGGAGGCAGCCCCTGGCAGTGAGACCAGGCAGAAGCCTCTTGGCAGAAACCCGGGCAAGGGATCCGCCTGAGCTGTGGCGAGAATACAGATCAGGCCCAATGGAAATGAGCCAGCAAGCAAGGAGAGAAGGTGATTTCCAGCCCAGGAAGATTTTATTATCTGCAGATAAGAGGCTAGATCAGTGATGGCCAACCTATGACACGCGTGTCAGCACTGACACGCCTAGCCATTTTTGCTGACACGCTGCCGCATGCAGATTGATTGGGTGACTATGTCTTTTGTGGCCAAATTTGGTGTGATTTGGTCCAGTGGTTTTGTTGTTTACTCCATGGGAATTATGCACATTACATCCATATATATATACTAGTTGTGCCCGGCCACGCGTTGCTGTGGCAAAGTATGGTGGTATGGGAAATCGGATAATCTGTATTTTATAGGCAGTGTGGAAGAGGTCTAAGTGAGGCCTAACTCTGCCTGTCCCCTGGGGTGAGTGGGTTGCTAGGAAACCAAGTGGGCCGAACTTAGCCTTCTAACTGGCAGCAATTGGATAAAAACAATTATTCCTCTCCCTCTAATTAGGACTTTATTTTTCTTTTCTTTTTGTTGTATGAACCTAGAGGCATGGATGAGGGGTTGTGCTGCCAAGTTTAGTGTATCTGGGATGTGTAGTTTTGTTGTTTTGTCCTAGGCCGAAATTTCATTACCCTTTTATATATATAGATACTAGCTGTGCCCGGCCACGCGTTGCTGTGGCGAAGTCTGGTGGTATGGGAAATAAAGTATTGAGGAATTGGTGGTAGTTAAGGTCAAGGGTAAAGGTTTTTCCCTGACATTAAATCCATTATGAATGGTTTATATAGCTGTGTGGAAGGGCCTTGAGTCTACACTGCCATTTAATCCAGTTAAAATAAGATAATCTGTATTTCATAGGCAGTGTGGAAGAGGCCTGAGTGAGGCCTAACTCTGCCTGTCCCCTGGGGTGAGTGGGTTACTAGGAGACCATGTGGGTGGAACTTAGCCTTCTAACTGGCAGCAATTGGATGAAAGCAATTATTCTTCTCCCTCTAATTAGGACTTTATGTTTCTTTTCTTTTTGTTGATTGAATGTAGAGGCATGGATGAGGGGTTGTGCTGCCAAGTTTAGTGTTTCTGGGATGTGTAGTTTTGTTGTTTTGTCCTAGGCCGAAATTTCATTACCCTTTTATATATACAGTAGAGTCTCACTTATCCAACACTCGCTTATCCAACGTTCTGGATTATCCAACGCACTTTTGTAGTCAATGTTTTCGATACATCGTGATATTTCGGTGCTAAATTCATAAATACAGCAATTACTACTTAGCATTACTGTGTATTGAACTACTTTTTCTGACAAATTTGTTGTATTAACACGATGTTTTGGTGCTTAATTTGTAAAATCATAACCTAATTTGATGTTTAATAGGTTTTTCCTTAATCTCTCCTTATTATCCAACATATTCGCTTATCCAACGTTCTGCTGGCCTGTTTATGTTGGATAAGTGAGACTCTACTGTATATATAGATATGTGTGTGTGTGTGTGTGTAATTATATCATTCTATTATTATTCTATTATTATTGTAATATATTATCGTATTGAAACTACAATAGAGAGAAATCAGTGTGGAAACTGCAAGAGGTCCCATAGATTGTTGTACATGGAAATAATGTAGTAAATAGTTTTTGATTTATTAAATACAGTTATATATTACAATTATATATTTTTGTTATTTAAACTATACATATTGCGAAATTATGGGTTTTTTTCTCAAGGTGACACACCACCCAAGTCATGCTAGGGTTTTTTTTGGTGAATTTTGACACACCAAGCGTAAAGGTTGCCCATCATTGTGCTAGATAGTGATCCATTCACAAAATAGATATCAACCAGAATACACATCGGCTGCAGCCAAGCCTCTAATTCTGACCAGTCACAGAGAGGGCCTTGGCTCACCGGCCAGCGTGGACTGGGACAAGGGATGATCAAGTGTCGATAAATGGAGTTCCTTTAACTGGACAGGAAAAATAACAAAGTGATTGAGGGCATCTCTGGCCCTACCCAGGAAGGCTATTGTCTTTATGGGATGGACATGATTTGGCCCATTAAGGGGCTGATCTGGCGGTCCCAGATCCCAGAGAAACAAAACATCATGTTCCGACATAATCATGCAAAATGACAGAGGTTGGGGTTTGGCTGTAGACATTCAGATTCCTTCCAATGCGAGCGGTCCCGTTCATCAAAAGCCCTGGAGGGAGGGCGAAGTTGGCCCATGCCTGATTTATCTCTTTTTGCAGAACGAGAAAGAAGAGACGTTGACCACCAACGTCTGGATCGCACAGGTGAGGAATTGGGGAGTGGGGTCTGCAAGGGGTCTCCTTCCCCACATCCATCATTACCTTCCTATCCGATAGAAGTTGATGCTATGTTTTAATGGTCACCTTTTATATGTCTCCACCCTCTTGGCCCTTTTTCTGTTCACTGGTCCCACCTGGTTGACCTGGCTGATGATGGTGATGACAATGATGATGATGTTGGTGGTGATGATGGTGATGAGAGTGAAGATGATGACAGCGATGATGATAGTGATGAAGATGATAGTAATGACGATCGTGATGATGATAGTAATGGTGATGATAGTGATGAAAATGATGGTAATGATGATCATGGTGATGATGGTGATGAGAGTGAAGATGATGATAGGGATGAAGATGATGGTAATGATTATCATGATGATGAAAGTAATGATGATGATAATGATGAAGATGATGGTAATGATGATGGTGATGATGATGGTGATGATGGTGATGAGAGTGAAGATGATGATAGCGATGAAGATGATGGTAATGATTATCATGATTATGATAGTAAGATGATGATGATAGTGATGAAGATGATGGTAATGATGATCATGATGATGATAGTAATGGTGATGATAATGATGAAGATGATGGTAATGATGATCGTGGTGATGATGGTGATGATGGTGATGAGAGTGAAGATGATGATAGTGATGAAGATGATGGTAATGATGATGGTGATGATGGTGATGAGAGTGAAGATGATGATAGCGATACAGATGATGGTAATGATTATCATGATTATGATAGTAAGATGATGATGATAGTGATGAAGATGATGGTAATGATGATCGTGATGATGGTGGTGAAGATGGTGATGAGAGTGAAGGTGATGATAATGATGAAGATTATGGTAATGATGATTGTGGTGATGATGGTGATGATGGTGATGAGAGTGAAGATGATGACTGATGATAGTGATGAAGATGATAGTAATGATGATCGTGATGATAGTAATGATGATGATAGTGATGAAGATGATGGTAATGATGATTGTGATGATGATGGTGAAGATGGTGATGAGAGTGAAGGTGATGATAATGATGAAGATTATGGTAATGATGATTGTGGTGATGATGGTGATGATGGTGATGAGAGTGAAGATGATGATAGTGATGAAGATGATGGTAATGATGATCGTGATTATTATAGTAATGATGGTAGTAATGATGAAGATGATGATAGAAAATAGTCATGATGGTGGTGGTGGTGGTGATAGTGATGAAGTTGGCACTCTACACCCTCATCCCTTGATGCACTTAAGGAAGTCCAGTTGGTCAGAAGTTGGCCAGACCCACTTCCGAGCCCCCTCCTTGCCCTAGTCCTGCATTAACCGTCCCTTTTTCTCTCCCCCCCCCATTGTGGACCCCCTCCTCCTCCTCCTCCTCCTCCTCCTCCTCCTCCTTCTTCTTCTTCTTCTTCTTCTTCTTCTTCTTCTTCTTCTTCTTCTCCTTCTTCTTGGACCCAGCAATGGAAGGACTACCGCCTGAACTACAGCAGCGCAGACTTTGGTGGGATTGGCACCATCCGGGTCCCAGCGGACATGGTCTGGCTGCCGGACATTGTCCTGGAGAACAAGTGAGGCCGGTGGGGTGGACAGCAGGTTGGGGGGCATCAAGCTGAGCTTTGGGGGCTCCATGTGGGTCTGGAGGGGGTCCTTCCTTTGCCCACCGGCCTCCTCGCCTGCGTCCACAGCATCGACGGCAACTTCGAGGTGGCCTACTCGGCCAACGTGCTGATCTACGAGGGGGGCTCCATGTACTGGCTGCCCCCGGCCATCTACCGCAGCACCTGCTCCATCGAGGTCACCTTCTTCCCCTTCGACTGGCAGAACTGCTCCCTGGTCTTCCGGTCAGGAGGGGGCTCAGTGGGGGGGGTGGGGGGCTTCGGGTCGGGGGTCTCGCCTCAAGGATCTTCCTGGGAGAAGCAATGATAGGGATTGCTTTCATGGCCCAGATTGGCCTCAGCCAGGCTTTGTAGCTACAGACCTCAAAAGACCCCTCCCCAATATATATAAAAGGGTAATGAAATTTCGGCCTAGGACAAAACAACAAAACTACGCATCCCAGAAACACTAAACTTGGCAGCACAACCCCTCATCCATGCCTCTAGGTTCATACAACAAAAAGAAAAGAAAAATAAAGTCCTAATTAGAGGGAGAGGAATAATTGTTTTTATCCAATTGCTGCCAGTTAGAAGGCTAAGCTCCACCCCACTTGGCCTCCTAGCAACCCACTCATAGAGTCATAGAATCATAAAATCATAGAGTTGGAAGAGACCTCATGGGCCATCCAGTCCAACCCCCAGCCAAGAAGCAGGAAATCGCATTCAAAGCATCCCACTCAGCCCAGGGGACAGGCAGAGTTAGGCCTCACTTTGGCCTCTTCCACACTGCCTATAAAATACAGATTATCTGATCTTAAGTGGATTATATGGCAGTATAGACTCAAGACCTTTTCACACAGCCCAGGGGACAGGCAGAGTTAGGCCTCACTTTGGCCTCTTCCACATTGCCTATAAAATACAGATTATCTGATCTTAAGTGGATTATATGGCAGTGTAGACTCAAGACCTTTTCACACAGCCCAGGGGACAGGCAGAGTTAGGCCTCACTTTGGCCTCTTCCACATTGCCTATAAAATACAGATTATCTGATCTTAAGTGGATTATATGGCAGTATAGACTCAAGACCTTTTCACACAGCCCAGGGGACAGGCAGAGTTAGGC